>NW_028292579.1:22110181-22186549 GCF_029948245.1 Actinia tenebrosa
AATGCCAAACCCAAAGACTCTTTTCCTTACGCAGTATAAACATGCACAAACAAACACATGTGAGACGACAATCTGTGGACTCAGTGCCTAATACACGCTCATCCGGCAATGAAACAAATGACAGTTTAACAAGTACGGCATCATGTTGTGAGACAGAATCTAGAGAACGGTCTATTAGCATGTCAAGCCATCCCTCAAGTCAATCAGGCAACCCTTCTTCAGGCAAGCACTCACCAAGGCAGGACTCATCAGAACAGCAATCACCTAACAGTTCACCTACGAAGCTGACACCTAAGCAACAATCACCAGGGCAACCTTTGACTGGGAAAATTTTCGGTGACCAGAAAAGAGAACTTAAAAAAGAAAGTGGAAAGCCATTATTGTGCACTCCAACGTAACTATAATTATGTTGGTTTTCAAGCTACTTTTTGGCGTTGGCTTGGATTCGTTGTTTCGTTTGTTTGTTGTTGTTTTTTTTGCAAGCATTTGTTTATTTGTTGCTCAGTTGGATTTATTTTCCTATGTGCTTTTTTGTGGTAAATCAAAAAATTGGTTTCCTAGCAACAGAAGATTTATTTATAATGATGTGAATACACATGTACTATAATTATTATCAAAAGAAATATAGAGATATAGAAATTTTGCTATTTTTTTATAAAATGATACCTGACACACGTTTGGAAATATATACTTCATCTCGCCTTCTTGAGTTATATAAATGAGGAAAATATCCTCCAGTTAATGTTAGATCAAGATTTTTCATTTCATGGCATTACCACAGAACTTTAGGGATCTTTACAAGTAAATTTAAAGCAATCTATCTTTGGATTCACCTCCTTAATGAACAAAATGCCTGCTCTAATATTGAATCCACAATACAAAAGGGAATTTGTATGTGTTAGATACTGCCAGTAATGGTAAGGATTATTGAGTAGTTACTGGTTAGGATTACATGTAGTTAGGTATGTTGAATACAACAAGTCAATATGAAGGAAACTAAAACACCATATGAAAATTTTAAAAATCTCTTTTTATAAATCATGAATGTGTTTTAACAGTGGCATTTCCACAGAGTGGCTTTTCATCCACCGAATTCCACTTTTTTACTCAATAAAGGACTAAGGTCTCTATGTACAGTTACAAACTTTTTACTCAGTGTTAAGTTTCCTTCTTATTAACTTGTTATACATAATGCGGTTTGCTGTGTTTTTTTCAAAGGAATAATATTAAAGAGGAAAATTTCAGATCTAAAATAAAAATATATATTTAAGAAACTACTGTTGGTCTCTGCTAATTTATTAAATGATTATTGATTAAGACATAGAAAAAGGAATATGGAATCAAAGATGTAGTAGTAGTGCACTCACCTCTCACCTATTGGGTCTCAGTTTCAGGGTCTAGGGTTCTATTTCTGAACTTGTCATCATACAGCAGATGTCTCTTTGTTTTTCTATGGTTTTCCTCCCTCTTCAAAACCTAACAGCTAAATTCCAATTTGATCCGTAAGTTAGCCATGCCCTGACCTAGATGACCTTTGATCAGCGGTCATTTCATGGTATCAATAAAATCTAAAGGCGTTTCTTTTTTACAAAAAATTAATGAAATGCTTTTTTTATTCACAACAGGTGTTATTCTTTTCCTCTCACCCCTCTAATTGTTCTAGCCCTCCTCTTTTACACTCATTAAGAAATTCCTGACCCTCCTATTAAGTTAACCCCTTCTCTAGCTTTTGTCAAAATAAAAAAGGTTTGACCCTTCACAAAAGTTTATTTTTTTAGTAATGGCCCTCCACTCTCAAACCCAACCCCTTCCCCTCCCTCCCTATAAAAGACGTACTTTCCCCTCTTTTTGACACAACTGCTTGTTTTAAGGGGGTAGGGTCACATGACCTGGAAATGCAAAAGGCCTATCTATTCCAATTCAATCTGTAAGTTAGCCCTCATCTGAATTAGATCAGTCAACAGATTATTTCAGGGCCTCATAAATTTGAGACACCCTTAGGACCTTGCTACTTGCTTGCTAGATTAGTCTCCTACTCAGCCACTATTAGTGTCGTCATGCCACACCCAATCCCCTAAGTAGTACTTAGAAGTATTTTGTGGAATGAGAGTTGTGACGACACTAATAGCAGATGGTGTTTGATTATCAGAGTTGTCAGCAGAATAGACCTTATTCGTAGTGTGACAATGTTTTCCCAATTCAGCGTGACAAACCTCTGGAGGAAGGAAGAGCTATTTTTTTGAAACTGGTCGGGATATCGTTATTCCTTTCGTATCCTTTGGGATACTCATGAATTTTTTAAGAGTAAAAACAAAAGAAAATGAATCCCCTAGAGGTTCTTCACACTGAATTGGGAAAACATTGTCACACCACGAATAAGGTCTACTGAGGTTTCTATTACCATCAATTTATGAGGCTCTGCAATAGTTTGCAGCTGTCCGTCCAATAAAGGGTGTGTATGACTGAATCATTACTAATGCAATGTATGTACGATTGAACTTTAAGAAAGAGGACACCATCCATCTCACCCTGAGTCCCTTCCATTCCCTATTTTTAATCACCGGGATAATAGTAATACAGTCGTTTGCAACTAAGCGTGAACACTAGACACTAAAACATGTTCTAACTGGCGGCCGAAACGTTGAAGTTAGTCAACCGGAACGCGTATGTTTCGCAATGATTCGTTGGACGGTTGGGCGCGCAAATTCCTCCAGGTACTTCAATCTCGTTTTCTCTCCAGTACTTCATGCTTTTGTTTGAAGTAAAGCCTTTTTTTGAAAATGTGAAGAATACTGAAGGAGATCAGGATCGATCTCTTCTAGAAACTCGCTTATGTCTACTCTTTCGAAGGAATCCATGACCAACGCCAACAGATCAACGTGCACGCGTATTTGAGCAAACGTTGCCATCAGGCTGGCACTTTGGCGCCAAACCTCAACGTTCCGGTTGACTAACTTCAACGTTTCGGCCGTCAGTTAGAACATGTTTTAGTGTCTGATGTTCTCGCTTAGTTGCAAACGACTGTAGCCCAATAAAAATTGATATGCTGAGATATCAAATTAGTACTTATTTTTCAACAGAATAATTTTGTGTGAAATACTATTTCAGTACACCGAAACGGAAGCCACAACAAAAAGGAACCAAATTGGGCTGCCTGTTTATGAACTACAGTATGTCACAATTTTGCGTTCAATGAATAGTTCACGAAAATGCTGTTACTCTGAACATGTACAATTGAGCTTAATCTCATAGCTCCTAACTTCCCCAACAAGTAGACCTTTGGGTTATTTTGGAATATATAGGCGAATAAATTCATAATTCACCAGAAGAAACAAAACGGCCAAACCCTGACAAGAACTCATATTAAACTTACTTACTTTGTGTTAAAAATGCTGCGTTATTCGGTCCACAAATGCCAAGCTACAGTAGATAACGGTGCCTTATATGCTTATAAAGAACTTACGGTAGTTTTAAGCCAGTATTTTAGTAGTAAAAAGCCAGCAAATAAAGGTTTTCAGGAAGTTGTGAGATAAATACACACCGAGGAGTTTTAAACTTGCGCGGGCTTTTCCCATCCTGCGCATAAAGTTATTGACACACCGCTGGCAAGAAAGGCGGTGGATTCGAACTGATTGTGACAGCGCAAGGGATGATGGGTGATAGTATATAAGGTCTTACGTTTGTTTGTTTACTTGTTTGTTTGTTTGTTTGTTGTTTTGTTTGTTTGTTTGTCCTATTTACGAAATGAATCCGCGGAGAGTTTCAAACTGCTGCATCTTTAGTATCCACACGACCGTCAAGACCTTGCCCCAGTATTAAATTGAACCTTGGGCCCGCCGGCACTCACCTTCAGCGCGCTTTTCACCTTGCGTCCAAACTTAAACGATCGAAAACGCGGAGACATTAGAAAACGGAAGCCTAGAGCTATAGCCAGTTTGGACAAGGGAAAACGAAAGCTTTTGACGTCCTTCACACAGGCACGTCTTTTTTCCGCATTCGCCGATGAGTTTTACCGCTAAAGAGGAAAAGGAAGTGAAAAAAAAAACATTCAATACAAAGACAATACGAATGGAAAAAGAAAGTAGAAAAAAGAAAAAGAAAGTGTGCGAGAAAAAGAAAATAAAGAAATCGAAACCCAACTAAATCAATTCGAAATTTCCATTTATTTCTAATTCTCTTTTCATTAAAGTGCCTACACCACCTAACTCAATATTTTCAGTATTGATTCTACATAAAGTGAGTATTTGAATGGTAAAAAATATCAAAAAAAGATATCAAAGTTTATATTTCCAACATGCAAATAAGTGTGATGTCATTCTAGGCAAGATTAAATATACAAACTTTTCTGGGGCAGACTCATGGTTTATAGAAAACTACTAGCAATTTTTTTTTTCTCAGTTATCAGTGTTGCAATTTAAAAGCGATGAGAAGCAAACTCAAATTCCTATAATGACATCACACTCATTAACATATTGGATGTATAAACCTTGATATCTTCAAGATTCATCACTCAAACCATATGAAAATCTTTTACCGTTCAACTATCCACTTCACGTAGGATCAATACTTAAAATATTAAGTGAGGTGGTATAGGCACTTTAATATACTCATTTCTCAACATTCTCTTTACAGTTACATAAATTTCAGCATTAATATACTAAGCAGCTAATCTTGCAACAAAGCAGAAACAGACCTAATAAAGAACCTGTTCTGAGAATAAATAAATGAGAACACATAAAGTAAAGAAACCTTTTCAGAAAGACACTGGTGAAAACATTAACTGTTCGGGGAATGAAGGAGCAAATCGTTAAATATTGCAGATTTAGCAGAGGTCTCTTTCTGCCCTCTGCCTGCCTTCCGTTTTGGCTTGGTGGAGCTAGGCATTCACCAGTGTCATCCAGATTTTACATTCTCTCGACTGAACATTGGTCGGGAAAAACAGTTTCAAGTCAAACAACTATGCCTAATTTACGGACATTAACTAGGCATGCATAGATGACTATAGTCTTGGGGGAAAGTATCTTATTTTTCTTGCTAAACGACCCCCAAAACAAGAGTAAGCCATAACAGTATAGTCACCCTACCTTCATATAAACGGTTCTTAGACACCACTTTACATTCCCCATAGTACATTGCGGGGAAAAATCGCAAATATTATGCTGAAGACTGACATTATGGAGAATGCAAATGTGGTGAAGATTGAATTTAATTGCTAGGAATTATATTACTTATTTAAAATCGGCATAAGCTTTAACGGCATTACTAGAAAAAACAAGATTACTTCACGAACCCTGTAATCTTACCCAGACCTCTACTTGAGCTCGTATTCCTCTGGCCGAGAAACGAGAGGCCTGAGAACTGAATTGAAAAACCCTAATATACTTTCTTTCATACGATACTTTTTTGTCTATAACTTTTAAATATTTTCTATCAAAGTCGATGCTTTTTTTTAACCACTTTTTTATGCTATACTCTCAAATAAGCTATGAAATATCGTTTTCTTTGTATACAAATTTCTGATAATGTACGTCAGGCAATGGATCAATGGACAAGAGGGGAAAAAAACAAGAAACTTAACAAAACATATCAGAGAGTTTTCATTGCTTACCACCGTTTTCTGTAACACGCCCGGAATTTTAAAGTTTCATTGTGTCAAAGTAGAAGAAAGTATTTAACTTATACGAAAAACTATTAAGGATTGCACCTGCCCTTTCTCCCACTGTATTGATGAGCTATGAAAACTCCCTTCTTTTAAAGGTGCCATTTTCTAGCCATGATGATTTTGGAATCCACTGCACTTTCACCGAACCTCTAACGTAAAGTAAAAGGACGCGGATAAGAGCGCTTTCGTCTTGATCAAAAGCACATTCAAGTAACAATATTGTCGATATGATTATAGTTCATCTAAACAAAGACTTCTTGGTTTCTTGTTTTTTCCTTCAAAACAACCTTCATCCTCACCGAAGGTTCAAGCAACGATTCCGCATCCTTTCTCTTGATTACTCTTTTTCACTGAAAGATTTATTCATCATGTCTTGCAAAGACGCTGTCTCTTCCATTTGTTACTTATATTATATGCTGAAGTTGAGTCACCTGACCAGTAAGTGAAAACCAACGTCTTTCGCTACTGACAAAACAAAATGTTTCAGACCATTTTGAAGTGAGTACTCTCTTTCAAGCATGGTTTGTGGAAACGTGCTCGCTATTTGGTAACGTCTTTCGGTACTAACATAACATTTTAACGATAATACTCTCTTTCAAGTAGATTCCAATACTGATTTTTGGAAACTTGTTCGCATTTAAGGCAACCCCATTGAAGGACATGGCAGATTCCCTTTGTTTTCATCCTTGTTGTATGGCAGGTTTCCATAGCAACATATCGTAATTTTCACTTTATATGACGATGCAGCGCCAACGAAGTTGGACCACAAAGACGAATCATAAAGGATAATCCAATAGACTCAAATTCAAGTCAATGCGGCATCCATTTTAAAACACGTGTGTCACCATCATGTCTATTCATATCCAGTTTCAATGCTATTAAAACATCACAAAGTTCAGTTGTGGACGTGTAGCATATTGATGTTGAGTTATCCATAGTATCGCATCGTCCATGTCAAATTCTGACACAGCTCAAACAATATGGCTTCTCCAAAGATTAACAAGAGCTAATAAGTTTTAATAGACGATCAGCTTTGATTGACAGCTCCAGTGGTGGGTTTCGACTTGGATTTGATCGCTTGTCTCTGCATTTGGATTTGCTTTAGAAGCAAGCTTGGCTTATCACCGTTGTCTTCCTGGGCATCTTCATTTGCCTGTTCTTCTTTCAACAGTGAAGCAAACCTCTCAGGACAGGGTGGTGGTACTGAAGACTTTCTTACAGGAGGCATGGGAGCACTCCTGCTTCGTGCTGCGTGGCTAGCCAATACTGCTAGTTGGGCTGCCTGTGCCGCACTCGGCCGTCCAGATACACTTTGACTTCTATTGAAGGCGCTTCGTTGTTTTGGGGGTGAAGTGGAGGTTGGGGCCGAGTTTTCCTGGTGCCATTCCGGATGTGGGTGCCCTTGACCAAAGTACCCCGAGTCACTAGATACGATGCTTGTGACGTCACTTCCGCCGGAATAATAGCTGCTCTGCGAGGACGCCTCGCTATCACTTTTACGATGCACCCTCCCCTGTAGGTTAGAAGAGGCAGACTCACTCATGCATCGATTTCGTGATGACGTCGCGAAGGGCGTGGCATACTGGTGTCCGGAGATGGTGGTCTCTTCTGGAGGGTACTCTGGAACGGTAGGGCAGTAGACCTGACCCATTGATGTTGATGGAGATCTCTCGCCTGATGATGACGAACAGCAGCCAGAATCTGCCGTCATCCAAGATGAACGATCATTCTGAGGATGACCAGCTGTAGACAATATAAATATTAATTAGCCATCAGTAAATGTAATGCCTACGGTGTGGACACTAGAGTGCATACCATAGATCCATGAAAAAGCTTTGTAAGAAATTTCACAAATTTGCACAAATTAGTAAGTTCAGTAGACGTCAGTTGACAGTAGACCTACATAACTTTGCACTAATTTGTACAATTTGTTAGTTAACTTTTTCACGAATATATGGTATGCACTCTTAAGTTAACAAATCACGATGTCAGTTTATTGAGTGCTGTAGCCAATCAGGAGAGCAGAAATGAAACGTCACCCAGTCCCACAAATAACCTTTTATACAAAACTTTTAAAAGGCCTTAACCTTCAAGACTTGAATAAATAAGATATGAAAACGTTACCTTGATCTTGGGCAACAGGCACTTCAGGGAAAGGTGGAGGAGGAAGATGATCCACAGATCCTGCTGCATGCTGGGCCGGTAAAGGTGGCGGTGGGTGGGGCAGTGACTCTGTCGACGGTGACCCAAGCGATGAACCGAGAGAAGACATCGATGAATACGACGAATTGGAGGAAATACTAAAACTAGATGACCTCATGCTGGTATGGTGCTTCTTGGGAGACGCCTGTGGAGTTGCGGGAATAAGCTTTGGACGTTGAACCCTTCCCTTATTACTTGAGTGTTTGGCCGAGAAAGAATAGTGACGACTAAACGCATCGTAATAGGCATCCTTTTCTGAGGGGGGAGGGGGAGGTGGAGTTGTCGGTGGATCTCGGATGTTGCTGTGGACTGGACTAGTAGATAGTTGGAGCGCTGTTGGATGGGCGGGAGTACGTACTGCGGAGTTCGTGGGGCTTGGTGGAGGCGTCTATAAAAAAGAGAAACGTATTAAAGAGGTTCAAGATTTAGAACGTTTATCATAATAATGATAAATTTAAGTAAACTTCGAATTCTTATACTTCTATTTGTTCTATTTGATGTTGAAATAGAAAGGTTATATGAGTGGGAAACCATACAGCAAATTCGTATGTAACCGTATCGTATCTTGCCGTAACCGTAACTTTGCCGTAACTGTGCCGCGAGTCAGTACCGTATGTTTCCGCACTGCGAAAGCTGCTTCAAACGAACAATGTATTCCGCAACAATGTTGGTTTGAATGGACCCCTCTCAAAATTGTCTACAATACAAGGCTAACATGTAAATACAATAGCAATCACATTTTTTCTTCGTGGAATTAGAAGCACTTCTTAGAAGTATTTCCATGTTAGCCTCGCATTTAAGACTATTTTAAGAATGAAAGCGAAAGATTTGGCATTACATGTTAGAATTACATAACGTAACATTTTGCCTAAAAGAATACAAGCTGTACCGTGACGAGACCTTCATCAAGTAAGAGGAAGCCGTATCATACGCTTCTAAGGAAACAGTTTCTCAAGACCATACCCATACCTGTTCATCGTCCCAGGACCCTGAGGAGTGGTCTGACAGACGTAGGTTTCGTACCAGGTCCTCGCCGACCACGGGAAGAGCAGCAGGATTATAGGTCTGTTTCACGATGTCTGCCAACAGAGACTCCAGGTGCTCAATTTCACTTAGCATGGATACCTCTTGCTCCTGTACAACACGACACAACAACAAATGATAAGCGTAGACCAAACGACAATTATAATTAGCACAGGAGACTATAACGATATGAGCAATAAGCATGAGGCAAGTTTTCATTGCTGAATGTATAACAGCATGAAGTCAGTTTAGGAGCAACTTAGCGAGATGATTTTTCTCGACAAAATGCCGGTAAGGACGTCCAACATTTAACATTTTTCTCCTAAACCAATTAAGTAAACTCAGCACCTGGGCTCGGTTGTACGAACGGTGGATAGCGCTATCCGAAGGATAAATCTTATCCAATGGATAAATTCATTGGATAACAGCATCTACTTATCCACTGGATAAGGAGTTATCCTATTCCATCGGATAGCGCTATCCACCTTTCGTACAACCGGGCCCTGAATCATAAGACAGGCAGTCAAAATTTTGATATCCAACCACGGTTTACATATTTTTGTCTTAGCTAGTAGCTTCACTCCAAACAGAAAGCCAATAGGGCTTTTATGGTCACTTGTTCTAACTTTTACGCCGTTCATTTTATATCAGCCCAAAGCATAGCTTTTCGAGTTGAACGAAGGTGTATAAACCTTTACGGAGATAGTGAACATTGCATTCTGGTCTAGCTTAGGTACAAATAACATCATATAAGCCATGGCGAACAACAGAAGTCAGTACAGAATGCACAATGTTCATTATCTCAGAAAAAGGTTGAAGTAGTACGTGTATACTCACCACAACAGTCTTGACACAGGATGCCATGGTACAGTATCGTGAACGCTCCTCTATCAACACCTTCCTCAAGTACTTCCTTTCCTGGTCTTCAAATGCTGCCAGTTGGATATTGGCTTGCTGTAGAGACATAGAATATATTGAACAGTGTACACAAGGGTCAAGAGAACTGATTCGCCTTGGTGGAATGTTTTTCCATTTCAGTCCACGTGTTATTTTCTAGAGTATTATTGCTTTGTTTAACGGTTGTGCATAATAAGACACATGGATATGGATACAACTCAAAGAAAAAAATCTTATTTTCAAGAGAATAACATGCGGTCTGAAATGGGTAAAAATTGCACAAATACGAATTAGTAGTTTATACTAGCAGCTCAATGTACAATGACATACCAGCACCATAGTGCAATATAAGAAAATGTCAATGAAAACACAGAATGTTATGGTACTCTTCTGTTACCTTAACAGCTGCGTCCAGGCGTTCCTGATTTTCTGTTTTGCCTGCAAAGCAGGAAATATAGTATTCATCAATAGGAAAATATTATTACAAGTAGAACAACTTTTGATAATACCTTTTTTAACTTTCTTCTGCCATTTTATAGTCTCAGCTGTGATCTTCTTCATTTCTTGCTTGCACTTTTTGTATTCTGAAAAAAAGGAAAAATCTCATTCATTTTAAATTTCGTTAAATAAGAATCTGGGGAAAAGGAGAAGGGGAGTTTCTGGAGACTATTCTCATTTGGATAATAACATTCATTGAATACTTATAGAATCCTGGATTCAAACCCTTCAATTTATTCAATTTTTTCTTACCTGATGTCATCCACCACCAACAACAGTCTTTCTTAAGACTACTCTCACCCAGAACATCACACTCAACACTCATCATACAATGCTGGGCTCAAACCAGTTTATTCAATCCTCTCTCTTACCTGATGTCAGTCACCACCACTACCTTTTTTTTTTTTTTTTACACCTGGACAATTACATTCACTACTTATTAAAAATATAACTGTATTCAATTCACTTTCTTGAATGATGTCAGTCACCACCACCACTACTCACACCTGGACGATCAGAACACTCATTATACTGCTAGTCCTCAGGGTTCATACCCTTTACTTTACTAATCCTCTCTCTTGCTGGATGTCAGTCATCACTAACAATACTCTCTTTGAAGATCATACCAACCTCAGGGTTCAAACCCTTCACTATATTTAATCCTCTCTCTCGCATGACATCAATCACTGCTAATAACACTCTTTCTGAAGATCATACCAACCTCAGGGTTCAACCCCTTTACTTTATTTACAGTTATCCTCTCTATTTAAAACCGGTTCTTAAAACCTAATCTGAGTCACCACCAAAACCAGTTTGTAATACCTTTAGTATGGTCTCTATCCAATTGATTAACTCCTCTCTTCCATTCATCCAGACTGGATTGTAAAGGACTTATTAAGGAATCATAGAGTAACCTGGTGAAAAAAAAACTATTTAAAACTGCAGCCTTGAAATAATGTTCATTTTTTATCAACACCCTGAAACAGTATCTGGGCTGATCAATGTCAAGGCAAGGCTAACTCACAAATTGAATTGGGCTTAATTTAGCTTAGGTTTTGCAGAGGGAGAAATCTGGAGAACCCATATGCCAAGATATAATGAAAACAAGTATCAGCTGCTTCTCCAGGACTGAAATAAATGAAATTCTCTCAAAACTAGCCAGTTTGTAAAATGGATTAACTTATTTTACAGATACACAAGTCATCTTACCCTATCAATGCCTTGAGTTTTCCCTCAATACACTTGTGTCTCAACACCATCTTGGTCAAGGAGGCACCAATGTCCCTTGATGAGCCTAAAAATAATAATTTGTGTGTTAACAAACATTTTCAAAAAGCAAGTCATAATACTTATTCAAAATTGTGGCTGTAACTCGTCATCAAATCCAGACACTCTTAAGCTTTATAAATAATTAATGTCAGTTACTGGTTATTTAGTGGGTGTAAATTATATATGAAAAATGGCAATACCTTAGAAAACACTCAATTTCACTTCAAAAAGATTCATTTAAAAAACAAAGACTCAATTCACTTGCATCAAACAATATTAGGGCTAGCTGTCAAAATACTGAAGGTTATTAAAAATGCTTAGGACCTGATAGATGCCTAAATACCCTAACATGTAACAAGCAGTTGTGTCAACATGACAGACAGAAATAAAAAGAACCCCTAAATATTAGCAACAAAAAACGATCAATTTGTCAACTACATGAGAAACTGCATTGAATATAAATAATTATAACATAGCTAACCTAAGATGTTTTTACACTTTGGCTATGTTATAAAAGCATTGGTCATTGATTAAAATGTTTTCATCGAGTTTTGGATGCACTTGGAGGAAATGGGAAATTCCCTGGGGGTGGTGGGTCAGAGGAAGAACAAATTTATGACATTTGTATGGAAGAAAATGAGAAATTCCAGAGGGGTGGGGGATCATTTTTTTTAAATTTCCTCCATGGTGGGTTTGGACATTTTTTTGGAAGAACAGAACAGTACAAATGTCAGACTGTTAACTCCTTTTCATATTCCTGTTATTCAGTTACAGTATCCCATTTTCTTTCAATATTCTATTTCCCAGTAACATCCAGTGGGGTCTCGCAACTCCATAAGATTTTTTTAAACTCTTATCATTATGGATAGCTAATATGGATTATAGTCTTAATGGAAGAAAAGAGGCTAATAAAACTGGATCATGTTACTTAATACAATATAAGTAAAACAATATCATGACATAATCCATGTAATTTGACACACACTTCTCCTATTAGATACTGATCCTAAAGCCATGTGCTTTGTTGGTCAATCTCTTCTGTGCTTAAAGTTTTTTTCCCCCACATGTTTTTTGTGTTTTCAAAATTCAATTAAATTCCAAATACTTTGAATGATTTGATCATGAAATGAGGGTCAAAGGTTTGTTTGCCATTGACTATTAGTGAAAACTAGGGAAAATTAATTATTCTTAAAATTCAGACATATTTTTCCAAAAAGTAGCCTTAAATCTAAACTAAAAAATAATATTAAAAATAGCGAACACATACTATAAAGCTGCAGAGCGAGAAGGAAAACAATAATTTTTTTCAAGAACATTTTTTTATCTCTTGGTTTCTTAATGAGTTATTTCACTATTTGTTTTTGTGAATGTTTACACATTGAACAAAGTAGGTTTAAAGTATGATACAATTTAATGAGATATTCTTAATGATGATGTAATCCAATGACTCGGTCTTTAAGAGGAGAAAAAAAAGCATTAGGTAAAGTAAACAGGATTACTAGTTATCAGGCTATATGAGCAAGATAATGCCAGAGAAGTAAGATTTTAGTTCCAGATGAAAAAATATTAAAATTCATGAGGGATACTTTATTTTAGCTGCTTTAAGTAGCCTGTTTTCTATTTCTGCTCAGCTTGTTTTTGTACTCTGTTGCATTCTTGTTTTAAGGATGGAATAAATTAAAAACAAAGTCTAACAGAAACAGCAAATCAACACTATTATAGACCAAATAAACAACAGAAAAAGCATGTAAACTGCAGCAAGAAACCCAAAGAATTTCAAAACACAATAAAGACAAAAAAGCTAATAATTGAGAACCAAGTTTTAGTTCTTGCAATCTGTGTAACATTATATGTATATCAAAACATTGCCTTCACTGTACTGATAAGAGTCAATTAAACCCAAAAAAAACTCCATTTATATGTATAGTCTGATTATGTGCTAAGTAGGGGGTACAATATCTGTTTCCTGTGACTCATTTAGGATAAACATATCCACAGTAAACAAGAATTCCCTCCAACAGAGATCCAAGATAGCATGTGCATTACTCAACTTAGGGATTTAAGACAGCATGAGTAAAGTCTGTTACTGCACAGTTGTATTTTTAAGGTCCTTGTGACCTTTGGACACCATAGAAGAAGATAACTTTGGAGGTATGAATCTTTTACTGGGACTAATCCAACAACCTTCCAACAGACAATTATGTCTAGACATTTAAAATTAAAATGTAAAGGATGTCTTTTAGAATAAGAGAAATCTATATTCAACAAAAGAAAAATACAATATTCAATAAAAAGAAAACATATACCTCTGTTTTTGAGGAAAATGAGGCATGATAGAGAGAAAGCTTTCAACAAACCACTTTAAAGATAAGAATGATATAGAGAATCAGTTATTGATCAAAATTTAAAGTGTCTTGGGGGAAAATACTGATAAAAGAAAACCCTAACTTTAAATAGATGGAAATAATCATGATGTTGTTGAAGAAGTCTTTAAAAAAAATAGAGAGAAACTTTTTTTTATCCATCATGTTCATATTTTTAAAACTGATTACAACTGAAGTTGTAAGGTCAAAAATATAGTCGACAATGGACAATATCTCTTTACTGAATACATACAACTACTAGTAATACTTATTAGTCTATCAGACATTAGTTCCTTCAAAATCATTCCCACGCATGGAGCAAAGCATTTCTGACCATGACCTTCCATGAAAGAGAAGGATTGTACAACAGCAATACCATGATAGTACTCTAAGTTCAATCATATTGGGACACACATTTAGCTTATCAGAAACGCTGATAACAGAAAAAGTGGACTCACGACTGTATGTTCCATTTCATTCCCTGACATTAAACAAATGAGGCAAAAGGAGGGATTATTTTGGATTTGAAAAAGTTAAAAAAGGAGCTTATCTCAATGCTTGTATTTACAAGAAAACTACCTTTTATGCTAAGATTTTTGGTAACACAGATATAAAATAATTTCTACAACATTTTCACATTCTCTAGAATTTGTTGCTCAAAAAATTAACCCAGAGTAAATAAAATATAATGCCTTCTCTCTTCTCCTTTGGTTGTTGTTTCTATTTCATGTTTTCATGACAAAAACATAATAAATGAAAGCAATTTTTAATTGGAAATAAAATAAAATGTAAGCAAAAAAAGGCGTCATTACATTAATCCAATTTCTTAAAATATGGAAATATTGAAGAAAAAACTAAAAACATACGAAATTGAAATTCAAAGGACTATAAAATAAAACCCATCTTTTTCCTATTTCAATTACACTATATTTTTTATCATACTCTCAAAAATAATCTAAAAGATCAAATCAACCGTATACCAAAAATATTTACTCTAGAAAAATTGAAAGCACAATAGTGTCAGCAATATATTGAAAGCCGAATGATCTCATGCCTATTATTTATAAAGCTAAGACTCTTGCATAAGGGAACAAAAGGATGACCTATGAACTGTCTTTCAATATCAAACAGAAGCCATCTGTACTAGGGTGTGGATGGATGAATTTTGACCAAAGATTCTTGAAAATGCCACAACTAAAGTACAAAAGCACAAATCTGAGGGGTTTTGTGGTGCCATAGTGACTAGATCTTTAGGGTTGGTTAGAAAATTGGATTAGAATCTTAGAAGGGTCGAAAATTATTTTACTTCAAACCGCAGCACAGAGGCCATGTGGTTGAGAATACAGCTGAAATATGACAACCACAACAATCTTCGAATCAATATTGATGAAAGAATTTGCATACCTGAAGTAGGAACGTGGTAAAATCCATGTTTGCTACTGCTACACACAAATCCTCCGAAAAGATCACGATATTTCGAACAATATTCCATCCCTCCTCTTGGTAGTCAAAATTTGAATATATTTTTCAGATCTTTTCGTCTTAATATTTTAAAAGTTTAGACGTAAACATTTACATTTTGATTATATGGATGAGATGCACTCACCCCTCTTGGAATTACGCGTATATTTATTTGATACTGACTGAATCCGAACAAAGGGACTGATTTAGTTCTATACACTAGTAGAAAACAAGCTTCAGACAGATCGAAGCGCAGAAATTCAAAAATGAATTTCAATGTTGATTTCAGTGTAATGAACATACAAATCCAATCAAAAACTTTTTGACATGACATTTCCATACATGTATATAACTGATCAAGGAGTGATATGAGAATGAAGACGGAGTGAGTCTCTGTTGGAGAGACATAGAAGGATGACTGATAATTACTTAAACAAAGAGAGCTTGCTTTATGGTTTGAGTATAAAGCGAGAGAAGCACGTTCGAATGGAAACTGAACTCGATCGAAAATCAAGCGTCGACCTGTGACGCGCAAACTTCAACCTACTCTACGGATTCTCGAGATAAAAAAAAAACTCACTGACAGATTAAAACAAGTATAGTGTACACAGTTTTTGAATGTCTTTTTTTAGTAGTACAAAATAGTACATACGTGGTAATGGTCGATTCTTACGGGTTTTTATGGGAAAAAATTGCCGTTGTTTTTTGACAAGTCATGCAGAAAACGACGCGCCTTACGAGAGTTTTCAACGCGCTCCTATCTCAAATAAAATATCCAATTTCTTGTTGATATATGAGCGTTATTTAAAAAACTATAGCTAAAACTTTAAGTCTATGAAGGAGTGATAACTTTAGTCATTCAAAAACAACGGATCGGGTATTTTTATTTTCGAAGAATCGTTTTCGCGACTTCGCGCGAAAACCGATCGATTCGTTTCAATGAAGATCAAGTGTTTTGCTTCAATTCTTTAACAAACTAAATGCTAACAACAAAAACATAGTTACTATTAAAGGAATCTCCTTCACAAATAGCAAACAGGCTCTAAGAAAGATTTGCTGAGTTATTTGGGAAGCGAAAATCGTTGTAGTAAATATAATATAAAGTGATGAAAATCCAACAAACCTCTTGAGCTGTTGGCTACATCTGCCACACGTTGAAAAGCGTCCAGGAATGTATCTGCCGCGGAGGCCGTCGCTCTAGAGACAACAAACAACACGCTTACTATTTTTTAAAGACTAAAAGCTCGGAGAACTATAGAGGAATCTTAAAAGCGTTTTCCTTTGAAACTATGTTTACATTTTACCGGCGAATATAACACAAACGGACGAAGATTTTTTTTACTCACCTCAAAGCAGAGTGGAGTTTGCCAGCCTTGGCTACAAAATCATCCCAAACCGGCCCACTGGACTATAAACAGAGAAACCCGAATGAGAAACAAATAAGAAAGGACTAAAAGATTATTTAGGAAGACAAGAGGGTCAGATGTTTGTACCTTTAAGTCGTTGATGATGTGCTGTATTAGATTGCCTTCAGTTGCTTCTAGTTGTTCTGTCATCTTCAATGGACGACGCGCTTCAAACCAAGGCCTGAATTTTCTTCTTTACGGGTAAAACATGGAGTACAAACCAACACACACTAGGGAATGAAGACCAGAAGCACTGGAATTCCAAGGAAATCAGTTTTTTTTCCTACGAGAAGGGCCAAGCGGATCCACGGTCTGCGGGAACAACACAGGATTTCCGAACACACGGATTAGCGTGAAAATTAGATCACGTGACCTACAACATTAGCATAATGGAGGGTCTGCCCAGCCCGCGTGAAGCATACGAGAGAGAAAATTTTTTTAAAAGGACACCCTATAATTACCTTCTTTTAATTGCATAGTAAATAAAAGCCTTGCTAGAGTAAATCTCTTGCCGGTAAGAAAGATATTTGAGCTAATTTTAGTCTTAGGTATTGAGGGCGAGGATTTATAGGCGCCATATAGACCTGACAGCGTGGCTTCCGGTTTTTACACGTGAGATTGTTTTACAGAATTATCACAAATTAAAAAAAAGAATTACACTCCCTAGGTTTTCTAAGAGTTGATTAAAATCCATTTCGTTAGTAATTGATCGTGTTTTTTGTGGATATTAATTGAGAATGGATCGTAAAGCATTGACACAGTATTTCTAGGCCCTGCTAAATCTAATTAGCTTGAAATCAATCGAGTGTATGAACATATTCTATTTCATACAATGGTATTATCTTACCAATTTCAGCCTCATTGTCTCTAAGTCTAAAGTCAATTATATTTAATTTCGCCTCTGGGACTCGGAATATAATTATTCATCTCTTTGGACTTTATAGGATCAGTCAGGCAATGCTCTACGGTGCCTTCATGTCCAGTCTCCAGAACTAAAGCATTAGTTATCAATTTTTGATCGGTTTATTGAAGTAGAAAATGGCACTATAGGTTATGACTTGTACACTGTCATGTGAATTATTTTTCCTGGATAACTATCAAATTTCTGATCAAATTTCTGGTTAAAAGCTTCATCTGCATGGAGTCAGTGCCTTATCGTTTTAAGACAGACCACGGATGATTCATTAGAGAGTAAATTGAGAGACCACGCAGTTTATATAAGGTGCAGATATGTTTAGACTTTAAGTATGGAAGGTGACCGATGCCCTTCTGGAGAGCTTATCGCTTGTTAGTTCCCTCCAACCCGAGCCAATTAAAATGTACTTGACAACCAGTGATTCTTATCTGGAACCTCATTGCCGCGATATTGTACGCGTATTAATAGCAGTAATAGGCTAAACGAAAGCTTGGTATCTTAAATACATCGTACCTTTACTCCCATCAGTTGACTTGACGAACAAGGTTCTAGAAAGCTTATAATACGTAGAAAAGAGGGAGCGAATCCAGAGAGTGAGTTCATTGAGATGTCAGGGAGCAGGAAGACAAGGAAACCTATTGTAAACCCGGCCAGAGTTGACACTGGTTTTCATGCAGCTGTTCTGTAGTTTTACTGACGAGGATCCTAAATGGGTAAAATGGGAGCTCTCCTTTTCTGGGCTGGGAAAATGGGATTTTATGCACAACGAATGGGATTCACAAACAAAAAAGAATCAAAAGTGGGAATGGGATTAAAATTTGAGAAAAACATAGGCTGGGACTATGGGATTGGTCAAAATGGGGTCTGGGTAATGGGATTAGAACCTCCACTTCAGGACCCTAGTCTTTTGCCGTTTCGCAGAAAAATCTAACCTGTGTGTGTGTGTGTTTTTTTTTCTCTCTCTCTCTCTTTTTTGCCTTTTCACTGCTTGTCCGCACTGTTTTGCTTATTCCTTCAAATACATTTCCTTGGTTTTTAAGACTAATCTATTCTATTGTGGTCGAAAAAGTAAAATCATCAAAAGCCAGCAGGTCGTAGGGTTGCGCGGGGGTACGATCAGTAGAAACTTGAAAATCTCTCAGCTCTCTTAGTCTCTTTAAAAAATGTCACTATAAAACCAGAGCTGTGGTTCAAACACCAATACGAAAACAATGATTGCTTATTGTATCGATTTAGATCTACCTTTGACCAATGATAAAGGATCCCGCTATTGAGAGTTCAACAGGAATTAGGTTATCAGTTGAGATGAATGGGTTTAACAGGAAATATATGTCCGGTAACTACATACTTGGAGTAAATACTAACACAGTTTTGTTTTAAATTCAAATGTTTATAATGTTTTAGGTGATTATGCCTGACTATGCAAACAGACGGAAATGATCCAATTAGATCAACATTATGCAAACAAACACGATATATACAGGATATACATCTTGATGCTACTAATTTGTTTGCAATTAATTAGGCAATTAACATGAATACATACTAGCAAAATTATTTTGTGAAATTATAAAAATATGTTCACACCAATTATAAAATTATGCGCAATAGACCCAAAGAAAGACTGTTAAAAAGGTACAATATTAATGAATTACTGATTATTTAACAAATAACAATAAAAATACGTTTTAGTATTACTTCCAATTTGGAAAACTTTGAAAAACCTCATAATCACCGTTCCAGCTGTGAATATCGTCTCAGAATCACCGTCCGTTCGACCAATCACAGCTCGAGAAACTCTATATTCAAGTCTAAAATTATACTAAAATACTTTAGTATAAATACACAGGTGATCATTGAAAATCTCGCGCGCTGATTGGTCGGGAAACTCAGATTATCACACGATAATCACCTCCAGCGATAATCCAAAATGGCGGCTATCCGCTTTGTTGCTGTTACCTAATTTTAAATGTTTCTCTTCGGCTTTCTTTTCTTTTCTTTTTTTGAAAGAATCACCTGTGTATTTATACTAAAACAATTATTCACCTCCGGCTCAGTGATTGTCGGGAATATTTACCTCAACTTCGTTTGTTATCATTCCCCGATATTCACTTCGCCTTCGGCGAATAATTGTTGAATATTGGATGTAATCTATTACTTGATATGACTAGCCAAGCTAAGAAGCATAATCCGATTAAATATACTGCTAGTAGTACAGTACGAACATTAATTATGGTATAGTATATACAATACCATGAACAAATATCAGTCATTAACTTAGGTAATTCGCTAGCTCGCATTGTTAGTTAATTAGTCGTTGCATTAAGACTTACACGGAGTTTTAAGTTACTCCGTTCTTTCTCAGTTGAGGCAGAGCGGCTTCCATACGAATGGGAAATGATACGGGAAAATGCATAGCCGTACTTTAGCCATGCAGTAGCGGCGATTACGCGTCGTGATTGGATGAGTGATTTCATTTGCCCCAACAAAGTTGTATATAAATTAGTGATTAACAGTCCAATTAAAACAAAAGAAAACAATGGAGTTAGTGTCTACTAATGTATTACGTTGACTATTCTTTCGCGGGCGAAGAAAAATCCCTCTAACACACTATACGCTCTAAATATTCAGTGCTACGGTATGTTTAGAAAAGTGTGCGTGCTGTAGCCTGACCTCAGTTCTCTTTGCCTTAAAAATCACACACATATTAGTGAAAAATTATCGCCTCACTTAATAGATTTATCCATACCAGTATTTTAGTTCGACCTCGCAAGGAAACAACGACATCGTACCTGGCAAACGACCAGAGAGTTGTCAATATATGTGATCGCAAAAATACCCTAGATGTTATACAGAATGTTACTGAATTCCATTGAAGTCAAACGGTGGCTTGAACCGGAAATATTTTAGTTTAATAATTAGTAATTACTAAATGCTTTTAAATTTGTCAAAAAATGCTCTTTAAAGATCTTGGGAATTTGTCTGTTTCAAGATTTTTCAACGTTTTCAATGGTTTACATAAGATTTATGACAAGCTCCAAGAAGTCATGTGATCAGCATTTATGAAGGGGGAAAATAATGTTATGAAATTTTGGAACTGAAGGTATCTGATATACAGTTTATTCTGGGTGACAATAAGCATGCTTTTCTAGCTTAGTTGGTCCGTGTAATACCTGACATACCGTAACATTCCTAGCTAACCACAAGGTTATCAAAAACAACGCCATTGTTGTTCAATGCTTTCCTGTGTTTTGTTGAAGAATGTCTTTGGTTTCCCGCCGTACAAGACATAAACAAGCCAATAGCCACTCGGAGGATCCGCAAATAGGATGATGCACAATACAAAACATTTGATTTGTCAGACGTATTGATGTTTGTTATTTCCGACGACAGGAAATGAATCGTTTATTTAGTGTTCGATCATGGACAGTGCTAATATTCCACGCGAGATGATTGTTCTTTTTCGACCTGATGGAGCCGTGAGTTCTACGTGAGTCATATATAGAGCCATCAAAAAGGAATTTAACTTTGTTAAACGTTTTGTTGCATGGTGCTTACTTAGTTTAACGTAGAAAAAGTTATGCCGGAAAAATGTGCACACCGTCAAGTTTAGGGAAATGTCATATTTCTTATTTCGCCTATTTCTTGAAGGCGATTTAAGAAAGACTACTTTTTCAGTTTGAATATAAGGTGACTGTCTGCAGTGTACAGTAGCTTAGTCTTGTTGGCAACACGAGACGTGACGAAGACTTAAACAAGACCACGACATTCATATCAGATGTAACTATAGCATTTTTGCGAAGGATAACTAGCATAGTTTTAATATTTAGGTACCATCCCTGCGCTTTTCCCAGTCAGCATCAGCTTTCCTGCACTAATTTATTTTTTGACACTGACAAGATAAATTCTACGGGTTTATCTTGACAAAAAATCACTAACTAAAAAATGGCTTATTTCCCGTACTCGTTTGTCATTTTCCTGTCCACATTTTCCTTTCTTGATTTCTAAGCTGACCGACTTTACATGAATACTTTAATTTACTAAGCTGCACTTTTGAAGATTTGCCGAAAATTTTAAAAGGGAGTTAATGGTTTTCGTTAGATAACAAGGAAACAAACAAAGTGACATCATTGAGCTGCGCCTACGCTTTTTATTAATGGTAAAAAGGCGCGAAATGTCCGCGCGCGCGTGCGGTCCAACACCTTCAAGGAGGGAAAAAATAACATAGCATCTTATTGGTTCTTTACTGGAATGAAAAATATGTATTCTAGTTTCAGTGATATAAAAAAAGTCAATAAATAAAGGGAAAATCCAATGAAGTTGTCAGAAATAGATTGATCAGCTTTTTTGAGATCAAAGTTGAATGTTGCCTTAGAAAGGTAGTGTCGCCACAAGACTCTTTGGTGAACCGACTTGTCATCAAAAACCTGAAAAGGTTCTGGAAATCGATAAGCCCCCTTCAGACAAAGTGGCTTTACGCTTGAAGCTTTACCAAAATCCTATCAATGAAACGTAAAGACAAAGACATTGTGGTAAAGGAATAACGAAGAATGTAGTCTCGGGCACACTGAGACGCGTTAGAGTGGTTTTCGTATAAGTGCATGGGAATCGTACGGTTCTGACTTACAGCTGACGTACACGCTACGACAGCCGTAACATTGAAACGACTTTCATTGTCGTTCAGTAATTCATCCAATCACAACCCGTAGTCATGGTTACACTACATACGGTACGGCTACAGCACGGCTAATAATTCCCGTATCGTTTTCCACTCATGCGAAAACCGCTACAATAGCCCACCACGAAGATGCACGACCGCTGTTGTACGTCTATGTTTTTTATCTTAAATTTTTCATGAATTAAACATAGCATAGATACACTTGTGCCTGACCATCACCAAACCGACGCTAGCAAGCCTGTGTGGCTCGCGCAGACTTAACGACACTAATAGAGGAAGTGATTTTGCCTCGGGACAAATAGACAATCGAGGTTTCTAGTTTTTTTATTTAATGGAAATAGGTGATGACATACCAAAACGTTGACCCTATCTATACTTATTTTTCATGTACGTAGACAAGAATGAAAATGTATGCTAAACTCTGTGCAGGAACTCAATACTTCATTCCCGACCTGAACATGCTGATTAATACAATGATAATAATATCCATGCAATAGTGACAACTCATAGAAGACGTAATATTATCAGAATCGCATACTCTATCTGTAAAGTGCACTCTACCCATGCATGTTAGAGAAACGCAGTGTTGTGCGCTCACAGCTCGAACCCCTCACAGCTGTGTCGTTGCTGCGATCCTAAGATATACATGAGTAAAGTTGTTTGTTATTTCTCTCCTGTGTTTCGAGGGTTTTTGTCTGGGTTCTCCAGTTTTTCTCCTTCCTCAAAAACAACTTATTAGTTCCAATTCGATAATGGAACCGATAGCCGATTTTTTTGTCACCTTGGAAAACGTTATATACAATTGTGCATATATATTACTGGGCCCCCTCCTCCCCACACACACTTCCCCCTCCCCTCCCCCAACTTCAACAAGTGTTATTATCAAGTTTCCAACGAACTCACAACAGGAAGACTATCGCTATGTGAGAAAGAAAATTGGACAGAATCCACACGAGTGACCGCAGTCCTCAGTCTCATTTCACTCAGTACGTTGGCAAGGGGAAAATTTACTATTGCTGCCTTCAAGACGATAACCAGACTGTTATTGATTTTCGTCAAAAATATTGGAGATTCAGAATTCCCTTATGATACGTTTATCTTCCTAGGAAGTCCTATTTTTGTGATAATTCAGTAATAATTTTAAAAGTGTCGTATCAACTCGCCCACTTACGTTCGTGATGACAATCCTATCATTTAGTCATTTATCTATCTATTTATTCAGTTAGATGGCAATTGTCCAAAACGTCTGCCCCTTCCAAAATAAATTACGGAATATTTCACTTATTTTAATCTTATTACAGAATTTCAGTTTTATTTTGGGTATTTTTGCTGGGGTATTTTTTTGTTTTATAATTTCCTCGTTTAAAGAAATATAGCCGCAAAGTCTCAGTTCAAATTAGAACTGATGAAAATGACGAATTCCACTTTCTAATTACAATATATTCTCATTTAATTCTTTTAAATTTCAAACAAAGTATTTATCATTTAGATCATGCGGTTTCTTTTTGTCATATTTTACGATTTCAGTTTAACCACGAACAAAAATTTACTAGCAACTTATGGGTTTTGTATATATACAAACCCCTTGAAGCAAGTTGATATGCGTATGAAGAAATAAATATTCACAAATACGCTCTATCCAATCCTGGTAAAGCATCCTACACGATAATAACCTATGTATATCACTTAGCTATCGTAAAAAGTGTGGGTGAGAATGAGTTATTCAAGCTAGATTATTCCTGATGCTTTCCGTGATAAAATACGGAAAAACTTGACCTCCTGGGGAGAATTTCATTTTCAAAAGACTTCGAATGCGAAAATAATTTTGACGGCTCATTTACAGACTTTTAATCGTCTAATAAGAACTTCATCCCGATGTTTTAGATATTACAAGTAAGATGATAATTTCCTTTAAAAGCCAAAAAGCGATTTCCTAGTGCTTTTAAGTGATTCTTTAGTACTCGTTTCGTGTGGTTTCGTAGAAGTGAGTGTTTTTTTGTGGTAGGCAGGTTAAATTCGCGCGTTATAATCCTGAATACATATAAACAAACCACCATCTTAGCAGTACGTCTTTTCTTACTTAAAACCACCCGGCTTAACATGTAAAAAAAAAAAATATATATATACATATCTTACCATCCAGAGAAGTTTTTCTTCGGATTTCTTTCAGTTTCCGAACCTCACCTCTCTTCTTATTAAACTGCTGTTTCATTTTCTTGAAGATTGTCATTAAAGCGAACAAGACGTGTATGAGTCCAATTGTGAATTTCATAGTACTTATTATTTCCGTGTCAGTCCGAAAATATTGTATTTTAGATAATTTTACGCGTTGTAAAACCGATAAAAAAGGCACAACCTATCAATCTATATAGCAACTTTCAGAACTGGATACTAAAATTTAAGTGTCCTTTGAAATGTGATACACATGTAACAAAATATAGTAAAATAAAACTTCGATAGCTAAACTGAAGTACTACTAAGCCGATAAAGGAAGAAAATCACTCATTTAACTTACCAAATTTAAGTAGTTTTCAAGAAGAGATTCTGGAGGAAAAAATTATTAGTCCTGAGTAAAAGATTCCCTAATTTCGCTCTGGTTTGTAGTAGTATACGACGGTTTGTTGTGGTTGAATGTCTATTCCATATTCTCTAGTTTGTTGCCAAATAATCATGTGACTCGTGATTTCCAAACACGAACCGGTACCGAATAGTAAAACAATCAAGTCATTACTACGAACCAGTCTCACTTTCACTCCATAACAAAAGCTGATGCAACACCTGTTGTTATGACAACGGGTCATATGATTGGAGACGTTTAGCCCACGGGCTGTCTGTGGGAGGATTATATGACGTTTTCTAAAGCAACGTTTTATTTGCCAGAGCAACGAATGCAATTATCTCAAATAATAATGATAAGAAATTTAACTGCACTTAAAAAGTGACACACTTAATTCATGGAATGAAAATAATATAAAAATATGAAGAAGTGAGCTTTTCTGTCTTTTCCGTCTATTCATTTTCAGTCTCTTCGCTTTTTTCCGTCCCTTCTCTATAAGTCTTTTTTTTTTTTTAATTCCCTCTCCTCTCCTCTTATTTTTTCTTCCTTCTTTTCTCTTCTCTTCTCCACTCTTATTCTTCTGTCCTCCCCCTTTTCCTCCTCTTATTTTCTCTTCTCTTCTTTATTTGTTCTCTTATTCTCTCTGTTCTTCCCTTCTTCTTTTCTATAAATAGCAAAATCATAACCATTAATAATCCTTGACATTATCATTTATAGAATGAAGTATAGTAAGCATATTGTCGGCATCCCAAACAAAATTTTATTTCTTATAATTATTTTTGTAAACAATTCGAATTACTAACTATGCCTTATGGTATCACTGATAACGACAACATCAAATCTCTAATGGCTAGCAATACTGGTAGATGGCAGTGGTGATGATGAATTATGGTACCCGAGATACCGCTAAGTATTATAATTGCAAAAATATTGGCTGAAATTATACAATCCGCGACGCCTGCCACGAGCCAAATAGAAAAGAGTAATGAACGTGGCGAATATTAACGCGATGAAAAGTGAAAAATGTTTTAAAATAAAAGTGTGATAGTAAACCATGGACAATTTGGAAATAAGGCATATTAGAGAGTGGCGATAGTGTAGGAGGATTATAACGATGAGGGAAAATACTAAAGAATAGGAAAATAAGATCTAGATTAACGATTTCTAACTTACCCTGTTTAGATTCCAGACAGAATATATATTGACTAAATATGAATCAAAAAAGATGACGGATATTAATCATTAGTCTGTGGAGGAGGGAGGGAGGGAGGGAGGGAGGGAGCAGGGAGGGAGGAGTGCCAGTTAACACATTTTAACTCACCCTTTTTAGATTCCACACAGAATATATATTGACTAAACATGAATCGAAAATGAGGGCAGATATTAATCAGTTGACTATGGAGAAGGGAGCGGAGTAGGAAGGAGGGAGGGCGAGAGGGAGGGAGAGAGGGAGGGAAGGAGGGAGGTGGCAGTGTCTGTTAGCATATTTTCTTCTCCAAGCTCAAATCAACACAGTCAGTCTCTTCCTTTGCTTCTACCTGAAGGCTGTGGTACGATTAAAATCAAATTGGAAAAAGAGGCTAAATTGATAAACCATAATCCCGAGCGTGCGTAGGAAAGGGAAGTGGAGTTTGTGAGAGGGTAGATCCCCATACTGTTTCTCTACCTCAGTCACCGCAATCAGGTTGATTAAATAAATGTTGTTGTTCTTTCATTTCCCCCCCCCCCCCCCCCCCCCCCCCCGCTCTGTATTAGTGGTTTGTAATCATTCCCAAAGAGAATAAAATAACGAAAGACGTGGCGGCCATGTTGGATGATATAACAAGAGACTAATGACAAGTCTTTTGTTCAATTCAACTCAGCGTTTCCCTCACACCTGCCTGATCAGATGAGCAGCGCCTCCATTCCGTTCCAGACCCTTCGTTTCTATTGATCAGCACCGATGAAAGAGACCGTTTGACAACAACCAAGGCAGAGGAGCCTGGGAATACGATTGCTATTTTTAACCGTTTTCCTAATCATGGCAGACTAAATTACGATATTTTTTATTTCTTTCCCCTCAGGCGAAGAACAATTACACAGAGAGATGCATTTTTTTAGAAGATCCGCAGGAGAAAAATTGTGCTTGCTAGAAGATGTCATTTTTTTTGTTAAGCAAAATGGCAAAATACAGCGATGCGAAAAATTATTGAATCATGCCAAAATTGTCATCATTTATTTCGACGAGGCGTTTGGTTCAGAAATATAAAACTAACTACAAATCCAGAAATAAAAGTTAAAATAGAAATCCAGACTCAGGTAATTAATTGTACATGTATATTATCTCTCTGTTGATCCGACTGCAAATGTTTTAAATATGATCTTGTATAGCAGTATATTTGCATTTTGGTTTCCCTTCAATTTAAAATCCAATTAATTTCGAAAATCAAAATAGTCAACTAGAATTATTGAAGAGCACAGATAAAACAACTTCCAAACTGAAGTGTTCCTTCCAAACTGAAAGTACACTTTTGAAATTGAAATTCATCATTATCATAGTAATAATTATTCTATATTACCTTGTCTCGCATTCTTTCTTTTTGCCCCCTCCCCCCCCTATTCTATGCACCCAATTGCATCATGTTTTAACATCAAGAATTTCATTTGAAGAATTTCATGACTTACAGCCGATTCTGCTCATTGCCAAGTGCTTCAGATAACTGGATAAAAAAGTCATTTTCAAGGAATTTGCAAGTGGTCTCAAATATTTATTTTATTTTATTTATTTATTTAGCTATCCCCGTGAGAGCAGGGACGCCATAATGGTCGGTTCGCCTACTTTGCATATACAGTAAAATTTTAATTTGCGAACTACACTGATGCTGTGGTATGACATTAGGTACAAACTGCTTAGCACTGGCGCGCAAAACTTCCACAAGGATGAGAGCTGATAATGCGAGCAGAGTTTCGAGGCTTTTACTCTGGGTGATCCGATTTTTCTTCCTCCTCTCCGCAACACGCTAAATTCAAATTCGATCTGTGAGATAGCCGCGTCCTGACTTAGATCAGCCCAGAGGTTGTTTTAGGAGTGGATCTTTGTTTTAGCAGTCCCCTGACTTTGATCAGCCCAGAGGTTGTTTCGGGTTATTAATAAAGTTTGAAGATTTATAATCAGGTTCACTGACTCTTTTACCCCCTCTAATATATCGTTAGCATGAAGCACCGATGTCTGCCCGGAACGGCCATTTTAAGAGTGTTCAATTTATACATGTTATTCAGAAGCGAAAGTAATAATCCCGCGTGCCGAGGGTCCGGAAAAATAACCTCTTCCGCGCGTACTGTAAACATAAATAAACCCATTCTAGATTGTTGTGTTTTCAAACCTCCGTTGGTCTTCAGACTCTTAACTTCCCAGGAAAAAAATAATTGGTTGATATTTTTCTTATAGGAAATTAATTTTCTCAAAGCGATGATCGCATAAATTCTTGACCACTGCTACAAAATTCTGTCTCTACCAGCAAGAAGCGATTCTGCGTTTAACCATAGTTAACTATGGTTTAACTCAGACTCTTGCTTTATTGAAATTATTAAAACGATGACACATGCCCAAAAAATTGCATTTATTCGTTAAATACTAATGATATAAATACTGTACAACACTTAATCGATATTTGCAAGTACTTTTCAAGTCAGTCTCTACCAGCGAAAAACGATTCGGCATTGAACTAAGACCTCTGCTTTTAAAAGGGAAATTAAACGATGCCACTTGCGAAAAAATTCCATTTATTCGTTAAACTCTGTTTAAAATCACAAGGATTTAAGAGAACGCTTAGGCCCCGTCCAGACTATGCCGGATAAATTTAAATCCGAATTTTTATTTATTCGGTTCCATTTCGAAAGTTCGTTTTCGGTGAAGAATTGTTCCGGATTCGCCCGTACTAGTGTGGACGGTAGGCCTAACTGAATAAATAAAAATTCGAATTCAAATTCATTCGGTATAGTGTGGACGGGGCCTTAATCGACATTTACAAGTATTTTTCAAGTCTATGACTGAAAGAATTAGCTCTATTTCACATGTTGAAGCATATTGGGTCCGGTTGACACTCACGCAATTACTGACCATCATTTTTGTTTATATTTTTCTATATGTAAAAGAAACTCATTCCGCAGTCGGTTTTTGCACCGCTCACAGCAAGAGGTTCGCTTGTTTATACGATCCTTTTGTCACCAGCCAAAACCTATTAATCATTCGTAAAAAGAATTACTTTCCCGGCCGCATTTGTATAATTCATGAATTCATGACTTTAAGGCAGCTGTCTTATCAGTGTGCTCTACACTCTATCCATCCGCTAGATTCCGCAAGTGACACATCAAAATTACCTCGCGGAATTAGGAACGATTTTGGACAAAAAATGTGAGTATTACAAGACAAATGTTTGCAGAAGGATTTGAGATGAATATTGCGCAATTCTGTTGACATTTTGTGTTTAATTTGTTGACGGATTTAAGTTTGAATATGACATTTACAGTGACTTTCATTTTTTGTGAACTGAAGTGAATTATTTTCCACAAACGTCTTTAAAATATATGATGTGACAAAAACGTTACTAGCGTGAAAATATTTTAAAATTGCAGTGAAGAGGAATTCCAAACTTAAAAACCCGCATTTGAAATATTTTACTGCCACTCTGAAAAAAGTATATTTATCAGTCGAGCTGATCGATTAGATTTTAGGTGTTCATCGTAAATGGATGACAATATCAAAATTTTTGAAAGTAATGTATAGAGACTCAGGAATATATTAATGATAAAGTCGATAAAGATAATAATGTTCAAAAACTCTGTCAATGAAATGATATATTTTTCTAAAGTATCTGTTTCGTGTTTATTTATTTTGATGTTTAAAATCTTACAGCTTTCAGTTGCCAGGAAACCAGAATGAGACACTTTATATCTATGCATATGTTAGTTCTAATAATATGATAGAACATACTGGACCCCTTTTAAAGTTATCCTAGATCATGATATAGGAAAATACAAAAGAAATGGTCTAATTCAGTCTACATCGAGGAAAAAGTCCGCTTTTTCTTTTAAAGAAAGTTTGTATTTTCCTGCTGCGTTTGTTTAAAATTCAAGAGATTTTTAAAAAGGGTTTAAAGCAATAGACATGATTGAACTCTTTCGCTTGCGCACGCATAACGTTGCAAATAAAACTAGATAGGTTTCGTTCCGATTTTAATGTTCATAGTATTAATTTAATCGAAGTCGATGGCAGAAAAAGAAACCATCCTCTTGAATTGGATAGACAAAAAATAAGACATTTGATAAGTATATAGTCGTATTCATAGTCGTATCATATCTGTTCAGCCAAAGAGTACTAGTACCAGTACGAATCTTATCTTTCGCATCATCAAATTGCTCTTGAAGTGACTTCCATTCCCATTAAGTCTTGAAACATCCTACTCTCATTAAGACATCCCATTTTCCATTGCCGGTGACCTGCCTAAATCCCATTTCTATTTTCCATTTCCCAGTGGATGAAATTCCATTTTCCCAGCACAAATAATATTACACTCCATGATCATGGAAACTAATCTATAGTCAAAAACTTAACTCAACTTATCGATTTTCTTCTTCTTTTTCGACAGAGAAAAATGACTTTCTGAATTGAGTTCATAATAAATGAGTTTCCTAAATACCAGCCAATATTTCAACATCCATCCAACATTGAAGCCAAAATATGGCAAACGTCAATGACATTAATTCCACAAAACGACAGCCTTCAAAGAGCGACGCTTCAGCTGCTTCTCAAAATGATGTTCCCAAACCCAGACTGCTTGCCTGTAGTAAAATGGAGGTACATAAGAAGGAAGTCGACAATAAAAGGTTGAAGATACGACAAAAGTATGGTAAGATTACTAGTGAACTCGAGACTAGACCAAGGACATTCGTCACCAAGGTGCAAATCAAGTCCAAAAAGCCGGCGTTTGAAGACGACAAAATAAGAGTTAAATGGGAGCACAAGATTCAAAATCCTCCGTCAATTTCATCATCACAGGAATTCCAGTCAAAGTCAGAGACTGAAAATGAGAGTGGCGAAACTCCCGCCAAAAATGCTACCAGTGATTTCCCAAAAAATCGTTTGATTCCTTCAGCAGAAGATTCGATTGATTTGCTTTGGGCTGATGAATATTGCCCTGTGCAGGAGAAACAGGAGTACTTAGAAATAAACAAACTAATTCATCACTTGTCTCGAAGACAGAGAGAATCGTCAACTCTGCTAAGCAAGATTCCTCAACGACCAACTGCAAGTTTCGCAAGGCCAACTAAGGGAGAGATTTCACTATGGATGAAAAGTGCAGCAAATAAGAGTAACGCCAAAAATCCCTTTTTAACAGGACCACGTGATCAGGACTCCATTAGACCGCGTTCGAGAGCCTGGTCATTACCGCTATATCGCTTTCATTCCCCCTCGACTGAAAGTATGCGATTTGAACAAAGCCAATGTCAATGCCAATGTCTTGAGATTCGAAGGCCTTCTAGTGTTCCGATCAAGCAAATTTCGCCAAGATGAAGCCTGAAAAAAAATCATTCGGGGAATTTTAAAAACTTAAGGTGGCTCGACCTGTTTTTGCTCTTGGCGTGCCTTTGGATGTTTGGTCGGGAAATGCATTGAAGTACATGATCTGATTTCGATCATCATGCCTTCCTTTTCCATATTGTATTTCTATGAATTGTGTGCATTACGTATTTGACCATGAGTATATCGACACGTAATATCAATAAAAAAGGTAGTAGATGTTCAGACGTACTAGAAGTTCAATAATCAAAAATATGAAAAGGGTAAGAGTCTGTCATCGAAATTTAATGTTTAAGAACCAAACTAGGCCTTCACCGGTGAGACCCGATGGTGGTGAATCCAGAGGAGTGAGTACGAGGACATTTTTTCATGCGCAAAATAAGCCTCAATAGATCTCTTTAGCTTGGGCGCAATCCTTTACGCATCTCAGATCACGTGCCATTCCCTAAAGTATCATTTCTTGGGGTTATCGCTTGCGCACGACGAGACACATATATATGGACACAACTGAAACAAAGAATCTTATGTTAAAGAGAATGACACGTGGTTTGATGTAATAATTGTTTCCGGTCCGGTATGCTTCTTCTGTTAATTTTTATGATATTCTTCTCTAGTTTAGGAGTCTATTTTTTTAGTATTATTTAAATCTTGGTTCTTTTGATATAAATAATCCGAAGGTAAAGCTACATGCGAGCTTGAGCATGGTCAATGCTAGACATCATCCCACATCGAACATTGAGATTCCAGTTACCGATATAGATCCCTCAATCTGGGGGATAAAACAATAGTTTCCAATTCTTAGCAAATCGGAATTCTTTTGTTTTGTCTCTCAGATCGAGCTGCTTCGACGTCACATGCAAGGGGTCTATAAATAGCTGATTTAAGCTTTATCGAATAAGAACGCGTTTGTACGATGTCCGGAAGTAAGTTTTGCGTAACGTTCGTAAGCAGATGACGTAAGACGATTGATAAACGTTTAATTATTGAGCTGCTAACATCTAAGTGAGCGAGTAAGCGAGCGAGTGGGTGAGTGATACATTTTCATATTCAAACCCCTCACAATAACTCGTTTCTACGCTACGCGTATGCACGATTAAAGACTCTGCCCTCGGTCTTGAAAACGGACCTCGGATAAATAACATATACATGTATTCTCCACAGTCTGGGCTATTTATATTTACACCCTAACCCTAATGACGCTTCACGCCTAAACTGCCACAATCCGTTTGAAAATCTCTTTTCATATTCAAATGTTAAAACTCCTCTGAGAATACCAACAAAATAGTGAAAACTAGCACACACAAAAAAGCTACCAAAAAGGATCGTGGAAGTTCAGTGTAATCTTACCATCTACCACTAGTGGGTGGACAGCATAATACCTAACAGGTTTTGCAACCCAATTGATAAGGCAGTCGATAGATCGAGTTAGAATTTAGTTTTGAAGTTGATTTTCGAGTTTGAATAATGTACTGTACTTGCATATAATGACCCCAGTGCATGATGGGAGCCTGAGAACTTCCGGGATATGCTTCGCTTGTCACGCAGAAAGGTTTCAGTATGAGGCCCGGGGGGTTGCCGCCCTATAGGGTATAATTTTTCGGCTTTTGGTTCTGGAGTAGGGTATCATTTTTTGACGTTTGGTCTGGGATAGGGTATCATTTTTGTCTGGGATAGGGTTAACGATTTGGTTGTTTTTGTCTGGCGAATAGACCAAATTCCGAACTCGCACCGATGTGAGGCTTAAGTTGTGAACAAAGGAATCTGGCGTGATTCGTGACTTTTGAATCACGCCAGATTACTTTGAGTCACGCCAGATCCCTTTGTTCACAACTTAAGCCTCACATCGGTGCGAGTTCGGAATTTGGTCTATAGGCTACGCTTTCCAGTGGCGGATCTAGGGGTGGGTTTTGGGGGTTGCAACCCCCCCTATGAGAGCCATCGTGATTTATTATCATTATTATTATTATTATTATTATTATTATTATTATTATTATTATTATTATTTCATGACAACACCAACAGCATCGCGAGTTTTATTAAAACAGGGGTGCCGAACACATTTTGCTCGCTTTTTTTTCTATACGCCGTGTGTGGACCTGAAAGAACCATGCTCGCCTGCAACAATAATCATTTTCATAAGACCTACTTCAGTTTTTTGGAACCCTGTGCTACTTTCCCGCCAAACGAGTACCTCAATCAATGCTACAACCCCCCTTTGAAAAAATCCTGGATCCGCCCCTGCTTTTTGCCGGCACAAAAACAATAAAAACGTTAGTAAGTATTGATTGCAATCTATTGAATAACCACCATTTCCGTCATTTAGTCTGGGATAGGGTGTACAATTCTTAGTTTTAGTCTGGGGTAGGGTATGTAAAATCAAATTTTTAGGTCTGGGATAGGGTCAGGGTTTTGAGGTCCTGGCAGCACACCCCTACCCAAGTTGGGATGGTAGAACCCCCCAGGCTACGTGCTAAATGTCCAGTCATTTGTGACAGGCACGTAGCCTCGTACCGAAACCTTTGTGCGTGACAAGCGAAGCATATCTCGGAAGTGAGCTATTCAAGGGACCGTAGGGATCCCACTACCACTGAAGATAAAAGAGATCCATAAAAAATAATTACTTGATTTTTCTGGTTGTCTGTTCTTGGATTAATTTGTGTATTTCAAACCTCCATATATTTGTTATAGAATTATATCAATCTATGGTTAAAATGCAGTATTTGGAAATAGATGAAATACATCTTAGAAGAGGGCACATATGCATAGATGCTACAGCACTTTCTTGTCCAACATTCACTTATTCTTGCAAGAGCAGATCCAGGCGCCAGTTCAGGAAGGGGGGTTGTGATCCTGTGCATGGACATTGGCAATGATAGATGTGAATAATTGTCCAAGTTGTTTTTTACAAAAAATATTTACAGATCTTTATCATTGCAAGGTCTTTGTGCTCTTAATTTTTGTTGTTTAATCCCAAGATTAAATTTTGCCACAGGTTTAAAGTAATTTTGTATGCAGTATAATACATTCAAGAACCCCTACCCCTCTCAAGAATACCTCATGACACCAGCCTTATCCATGAGCTAGTTATTTTCCAATAAAGCACCCTATGATATAACTTTACATTTCCCTGAATCTCTCTATAGTGATCATGACAGTTTAGATGATAAAAATGTAAAAGCTAAAAAAAATAGTAATAATAAAGTGGAAGCACATTTCACTTTGTCTCAATGCAGCTTTATATTTATGATCAGTGGACCTTACGAGCTGCATCAATCAGCTGATAAAAGTCTTTGAATCTCATTATCTGCCCATAATGGTGGTCAAACACTGATCACCATGTGCTGTCAGCCAGAAAGAATTCTATTGAAAAAACTTGTGTTTCATCTGACATTCTACACGAGACACGAAATGATGTCAAGTGAAACCCAGTGAAGAAATTTAAGGAGGTAATATAGAGGTTTTGCACCATAATACTCACACACCCATGCCAATAATACAGCTTGGGTTGTCTGTAGTTAGATGGCAGAACAATAAAATCCCTTAACTCTTAGGAATAAAATTCTTTATGTTAAACAATTGTATTGTTCCTGCCATCTAACATGGCTGCCGTCACATGATGGTGTAAAAACCTAAATAACCTATAATAATTTTTAAAGAACACTAAAGAGCACACCATGGAATTCATGAAACAAAACAGAAAATGTATTGCAATAATAGCAGTTATAGCAACTATTTCTCAATGATCGGGTAATATTTCGAGGCTTTATTTCACGTTTCAATGATTTTATTGAAATTTTTGATGAATCTCCATACATTTCCTTATAACAGGACACCACAGAAACCAAGCTTGGGCTACCTGTGCTATGACGTGACGTCACGTTCATTATCCCAACGTGTAGCTTGGACTCCTTGCAGCTTGTCAAAAATCAAAAGAACATATAAAATTGGACGGGAATTAGAAAGATAATTGAAAATGTCATTTAAAATATTAAAACAAAATAACTTAATAATGAATGATCGAGTTAAGAAATAAGGGATTGGATTTAAAGGTTTAAATGTATGAACGTTTCGCTTGACCTGTCCCATATGACGTCTTTGGGAAGATCTCTGCGAGCTGTTCACATGTTTACTCTTAGCCATAGCTCACAACGACTGAACAGAAAGCTAGGAAACAGGGACAAGGCCTTGAACCCAGCATGTAAGAAAACTTACGACTGAGCTCTCTTTCGCTTTCAAAATCAGCCATCAGTGAGGAGCTTCAAGCGATCTTGCTTCTCCTCTCACTAGGAATTCCCTCGCATTACCTGCTTGAATGGAATGACTTCCCCGTGCGATGAAAGCAGGCCAAAACACCGCTCAGTGTGCAATGAAAGTCATTCAAAGTACTATCAATGAGATCGATAGATGTCCTTAGGGTTAGAAAGCTGCATATAATACAGCGAGATCAAAGGAATAAAGCAGCAAGAGAACGTAACAAATTGGCGCAAAGGTTTATATACTGAATGGTCTTGAGGATGGACCAATCAGATGACTAGTTTCATGTTGGGTCAGGTCACACCTATATATAAAAAGGGCATTGAATATTCGAAGGGTAACTATCGACCCATTACTACCTTAGCTGCCTTTGGTAATATCTTTGAACGAGTCATTGCAGGTCAGTTAAATAATTTCTTTTGTGACAAGCTGTCCCAGTTTTTGTCAGCTTATCGTAAGCATTATAGCTGCGAGACTACTTTGCTTAATTTATTAGAAGAGTTTAGGAGTGGTCTGGACAAGCAGCATTTTGCATCTATTATTGGTATTGATTTGTCCAGGGCATTTGACAGCTTGCCACATGACTTACTTCTAGCTAAACTTGCTGCTTATGGTTTATCCTTTAATAGTTGTTCACTTATAGGGAATTATCTTACGGATCGTTTTCAGAGAGTTAAATTGGGTGACCAGTTTTCTGATTGGAGCCCACTTATCAGAGGAATTCCTCAAGGGTCTGTATTAGGCCCTCTCCTCTTCAATATTTTCCTCAATGATTTGTTATTATCTGAGCTTCAGTCTAAGGTTAGTTCATATGCTGATGATACCCAGATCTTTGATGTTAGTAATGATGTTTCTCTACTACATAGGCATCTGCAGTCTGATCTTCTCACTGCTCATTCGTGGTTCTGCTCCAACGGCCTCATGATGAATCCTGATAAATGTACTACCATGTGGCTAGGCAAGAGCAAGGGCATAAACACACCTTGTTTTTCCATTGGTAGTGAGGTGGTCAGTCTTGCAGATGATGTCAAGTTACTAGGTGTAACTATCGATAGAGATTTAAAATTCAGCAAACACATTACAGAGATAGCACGGAAGGTTGGCAAGCAAATTCAAGTCTTACAAAGACATAAGAAACTAATTAATACTGACGCCAAAGTCAAATTATATAATGCCTATTTTTTACCTCATTTAGATTATTGTTCTATTGTATGGCATCATTGCGGGAGAGGTAATTCAACCAAATTAGAAAAACTTAATGAACGCGCTTTGCGTTTTATTTATAATGATCATAAAAGCACATATGAGGAATTATTGTTGCGTATTAATCATCCTACTTTGTATAATAGGAGAATGCACAATATTTTAATATTAGTATTTAAGGCTCTGCACGGACTGGTTCCTGAATATATTTCTAAGTTATTTACACTACGTAATTGTAGCATTAATTTACGGGGTGATAACATTCTTATAGTACCTAGAGTAAACACCACTAGTTATGGTCTTCATTCCTTGGCTTATCAGGGTAGTAAGTTATGGAATTCTCTTCCAAACAACATGAGACTGTTGCACGAATTAAGTAAATTTAAATCGGAAATTTCCAAAGTCAAATTTGATATTGACTGTTGTACCTTTTGTAGAGGATAATTCCATTTTAATTTTATTTTACATATATACATATATTTATTTCATTGTTTACATCCATATTTTTATATTAGCATTATGTAATTTTAATTTTTAGTTTAGGTTATTTATAACTTGGAGATATTAGCATGTACTTGCTATCTTGTAATTCAAGTATAAATAAAGTTATTGTATTGTATTGTATTTGTATGTCTCACTTAAATTTCCGGAAAATATCCGGGCATTTTTACGGAAAATACCCGAGTGTATACCGACTGAGCTAATAAACGAATATTCCCCGACTTTCATTACATTTTAAGTGCAAATCACCACATTACAATGTAAAATGTAAATATCTTATACCTGGTATCTAAAATGCTTTCCTGTTTGTTTTTTCTTAGCGCAAACAGGTAAGGTACCTGTGATTGTAGATTCCAAATATTATTAAGTCTTTCCCTTCGGGCTTCCTCCGGTTTTCAGCTTTACTGTGAAACAAACTGATTTGAAGATATTCGTTAACATTTTTTTTTGTCAATGAATTTATGTAATTATTAAAAATTATCGGTTAATGCAGCTTAATTCTTTGGAAATGATCTTATAACGTAAAATCAAAGGAAACCATTTCACTGTTTACATAAGTTTGGTGTACGTTGTGCTATCATCAATTATAGAAATTACTAAGATAAATGACAAAGATAGTCATATATATAATTGCACAAAAGCTATTGGCCCTTATATCAAAGCCGAGTGGTAGTGATAAAAAATGCATAATAAAAGATACAATTAAAAATCTGAGCTCCACCCCTTATTACATCATGTCGCATACCTATGTTAAAGACCCATTGCCACTTACCGTGATGCATCACAATTTGTTTACATTTTGAATCGTGTCACCACTGAAAAAACAATTCTAACCTTTTGAATAAACTCTTAAAAGAATGTAAAAGAATCATTATTGTGCCTTAGTGCTATGTCGGTAAAGGATTTAATATGAAGTTATTATTCAATATATGAATCTTTGAATTTCATGGACCACGAAATTCATCTGTGACCGCGGTGCATCACGGTAAGTGGCAATGGGTCTTTAAGTGCTTTTAACATAAAGCATTTTAATTCCCATGAGGGGCAGTCTTATCGGAGTCGTAATTAAGATTACTGTTCTCTTTTTCACTATTGAAAGATTAGGAATTCAACCAAGCCAGTTATCAGAATTGTTATACTGTAGAATGATCAGCTCGTATTATAAACTAACACCTAAAACGCTATAAATGATAGCGGTAATCATAGGCAGTCATGCCGTAGTTAAAGACAAAAGCACTATTTAGAACTGCCAGCAGGTTATGACTCAGGATGGACGATGACGACAGGATTTACCTAATTTACCTTACTTCTATTACCTTTTTTGCATTACTACGTCTTATTTCTGCCATTACTTCGATGAGACCGCCCAACAATCCTTACCTTTAGGAAGGTATTCATCTTCTTGTCCATGTTCTGGCACAATTACGTCTTTTGATTACATCTGTAGTACCACCTTTGTACCAACAACTGACTCTAAGGCAACGACTTCTACCTAATTTTTACGGGTATAACCTCGCGGGGTGTGACCTCTTTACTCTGATAGCCCATCAACGGTATCTATTTTGGCTGAGTACTGGAGAAACACCCGAAACATTCCTTGACATCGTTTTTCAGATTACCCCAAGAATGAACCCTATTACCCGGCAAGGCGACCCAAGGCTTCGATTAAGAAGTTTTAAACTGGATATCGTCAACCGTGTTCTACTTAACTTGTCTTCATATGGCTGCGAAAATACCCCTTCCTCGACACTCTTGCATTGCTATTTGATGTTAGCCCACAAAAAATATCTGCATTACTTTATCAAGGTTTAGGTGTCTTCTGGCATCATTTTCGTTCTCGCGTAACCTGGCCCAGTAACCAAGAAAGGAATCATATGCGCAATACATGGACCTCTTTCCCTAATGTAGTTGGCTGCATTGATGTAACATCTCAATTCAAGTTCCTTTAACCGAGCTTCAGAGAGGCTTTTACAGTGGACATAGACATTTCCACCTCATGAACACTCAAATGATATGCGATATTTCTGGCCACATTCGATTTCTCCAGACTGGATTTTTAGGTAGCACACATGATTCCCAAAGCTTCCGTTTAATGAATCCAATAGGGACTGGGATGGCGCTTGATTTCCCGCCAAACTTATTTCTTTTAGCGGACAAAGACTATGCAGATATCCCACCTCTTTTAATTCCATACAAAGGAAATCAGATCCGTTGCATTCGTAACCAAAGACAAGGAAGAAAAGCTAGACGCTTTAACCGTGAACTTTCGCGAAAACGCATGAAAATAGAACATGTTTTTAAATATCTAAAAGATTATAATTGTATTTCTGGAATATGGCGGCATCGGAGGTGGTCATGAACTAAAATTAAATAAGAGAAGTGTTTTGAGAGAGCTTTGTTATGAGAACAACTGTTATAAAAAAAGTGAACTCGGCCTTTATGTGGTTCTCTCATTGTCATATAATCCCCCTTGCTTGCAAAAATCTCGGCTAACTCTAAAACAATAGCTAGGGTGTCAAAGAATTACCATACCTAAGGTCAAGAAATGTACATTAGCATGTATAAGGTACCTGTGCGGAAAAACTCTATTGAACGGCTTATCATGATTTATCAGTAAAGAATACACGTGTTTAGGTCTAGCAGGTTGGGCATGGGATACCGGCCCAACGACACAAAGAACGCGTGACTACAAATAAGATCAAATGTAAGCAATCACCATGACAACAATCCTAACTAGTGAAAATTACCATAAAAGGGAGTCATTAAAGCCATTTTGTTTAATTGGTTTCAATAAAACTTCAGTGTCTTACGTACAGCACTCTACCGAAAGACGTCAATAATGAGGTCATGATCGGCCGTCATGGAAGAAAATCTAAAATAAGGTGAGCCTTTCCCTTTTTATTCGATTGACAGCTAGAACACGAAACAATGGTTTCAAGTCGAGGGTGAAATTAATGAATGAAGAAATCAAGTTCAGTCTCGACTTCAAACCATTGTTTCGTGGTCATACAAGTGAATTCTGGAAAAGTCTATTACAAAGAAAGAAATGAAAATGGGCACATACGAATTTAAAATGTAATTTTTATTTTGGATAGATAATAAGGTATCCATGCAAGAGGGCTAGGGCTGAAATCAGAGTTTTCAATTCTGTTTTTTTTTTAACACTCTTAACCTCGTTACACATGCATGCATAGCAACGGTAACTAAGGGGAGTGAGAAAAAGACTGGTTATGAGGCGTGATTTCTCACACGATTGTGATCAGCTCCATGAATAACCAAAATTTCATTTTTATCCAGACCGGTAGTTTTAAGAAACGGGCGTTCTAATTATCTGAGCTAAGACTTCTTCGAACTGAATTAGAATGTACGTCAAATAAATCCCATTCTTAAAGAATGCGCAAATGAAATATGTAAATGACGTATCATTGTCGTAAGTGAAGAAAAGCCTTCCTTATCAAGGCATTTCCTATAAAAAGAGAAAATAATTTCACTCTAAACTTCAGTTTGTAAAGATTACTTCGTACGATCTAATCCTACGAAGAGTACTATTTAACAATTCTCATCGAGATACGTTTATACTCGGCGATGGAAAGGAAGAAAACCAGTGCTCCAGGTATAAAAGTTAAAGGAATACGAAAGGCCGTTCCTGTCGCCAAAAGTAAAGACAATAGTACAAATGATAGTAGCGACAACGGTTTGGTCTGTGACAAGAATACGGCCGTAGTTACTGACAGTCAAACCAAGAAAGAACCCCAGAAACGCAGACAAAAAAGAATGAAATTAAAAATAAAAAAAGTAGAGCCTGCCAGCGACAACGAAAAACAGACACTCCAATCACCAGGTAATAAGGACGAAGACGCCATCAGTCCAAAATGCACAACCTCCAAGAAAAAGAAAGAAGGCGCAAATGGTCTGCAGTTTCCTGTAAAATCCCCGTTACCAAAAATACCTGACAAAACACGAACAGATGCTTCAAGCCCACAACCAAGAGCCGACTCCATGGATCCCAAATTGGCATGCGAAAAAGAGAGAGGGTCCCTTTCACCACAGTCACCTGGAAGAAAGAAGGGGTTCGTTCAGGACCCCATTTACCTTAAGAGTGCTCCATCTTCGCCCACAATCCCCGAACGCTCACTCCACTCGTCTACTAATGAGGGCAATCCAAGCAACAAGAGATTGCCGATAAAATCATCATCAAGTAGTCCCATTCGGAGAAGACACGGTTTCGCTTGTAACACGAAAGATGACAAACAAGACTCGAGTGAGAGTCGCCGAGAGGCTCTCTGCAGTACGACTGATATGTTTTGTACCGAGCGAAGAGTGGTTCGCATAGTAAGGAAAAAATTCTAATACCAAGATACCTCCAAGATCCTGTAAAAAGAACTTATAAACAACACTATTCTATCGTTTTTCCTGTTACGAATCGTCTAAAGTCAGTACCAGTATTTAACAATTATTCGCCAAAGGCGAAGCGAATATCGGGGAATAATAACCGAAAAGAAGTTGAGGTCATTATTCCCAATATTCTCTGAGCCTGAGGTGAATATTTATTTAGTATAAATACATAGGTGATTCTTTCAGCAAAAAAAAAAAAAAAAAAAAAAAAAAAAAAAAAAAAAAAAAAAGAAGAAGAAGAAGATAAAAGACGCATTTAAAATTAGGGGCAGCAACAAAGCGGCTGGCCGCCATTTTGGATATTATCGCTGGAGGTGATTATCGTGTGATAATCTGAGTTTCTCGACCACAATCAGCGCGCGAGATTTTCAATAAACACCTGTGTATTTATACTATAGAACGAGTAGTATGAAAGAACTAATCATAATTGGTGAACTTTCCTAAAATTCGAATTCAACTTCCATTTCTGTTTTTGTAAATACCATTTCCCAGGACTAGTCCTCATAGCCGCCATTTTACTTAAATTCGAAGTACTTTTTGTCCATAATCGTCGTTATTTAATTATCTGTTATTTATGCATAGTACCATAGATGCCAATGTCGATTAAGCACCACGCAGTTATCTCAGTTGGTAAGAGCATGCGGAAGGGGACCAAAACATTCAGCACGTTAAGTTAGAAGAAGGTGCTCGCTGCCTTTGTAACTACATATCTCGGTAGACCACGTTAATGGCGGTCCCGTCCCTAATCAACTATGAAACGTTAAATGAAGAGGACCACAATTTTATCAGTTCGATTATTGTCAAGTTTCATCCCGTATAAACAAAGTTGATTTATTTAATTTAATTTAATAATTTATCGATGTGACTTTTTCTTGGCTTTGCTAGTAAATGAATTACATTGACATGACGATTATTAGGCATTAAAGTTAAAGTTAACATTAACTAGTAAATATATTTGTATTTAATTAATTAATTTATATATGTGAATTCTTTTCTTTTGTATTTTTCTTGGCTTTGCTAAAATGAATGACATTGACATGACGATTCTTCGGCATTAAAGTTGAAGTTAACATTAACTAGTAAATATATTTGTAATTAATTAATTTATTTATTTATATATGTGAATTCTTTTCTTTTGTATTTTTCTTGGCTTTGCTAAAATGAATGACATTGACATGACGATTCTTCGGCATTAAAGTTGAAGTTAACATACTAGTAAATATATGTGTAAGTTTAAGCATGTTGCGGTCCAATTCATTGTTAGGGACTCAGTTGCATCAAAGAGTGTTAAAGAAGACGTAAAGAATCAGTTGTTGGATACCATTCGATAATATACAATTATGCATCGTCAAGCGTTTGGCGCCACGGTGTGTTACATTTGCTCATGCGCACTACATTTACCCGGTCAAAAACTGGTTTCGTTCGTCCACAATCGTGGAGGCAGTGTATCAAAGGAAACGCTCTACATCGGCAGTCCCCCTCCTCCCCGCCTAAAAGGAGAGTAAAAGGAGAAACTGCTAGCAGGGAAATTTGAATAAAAAGTAAGTATACAACAATTAACTATCTAACAGTACTTAGTATATTCTTTCAGATGAAATACACTAAAACTAACGAATAATGTGGTTAAATGTAATTTAGGCTAAGTTAGACTCGAGGTCAATGACATCTCGCAGTAGCGTTGTCCGGACGCATACCGCTATCTCCGCTGTCAACGCATTTATTACCTCACGCGATCGTTGATCGACTCAGCTAGCAAGTTGTTTATAGCATGTCGCAATCTATTCTAGTCGATCTCTGTGGCCTGTATGAGATATGGATCATAGCTATCATTACGAAATACGATAAGACGCTACACACGTGATCACGCTAGCTTAATGCCAACCACGCGAACCTTTATTCGCCATCGCTATCTATCGCTAGCACTTGCTATACGACGCTATTACGCTATTACGCTACAACACGAGTTTAATTTCCCGCCCGCCATCCCTACCATTGGTACAGTAATACGAATCCTTGTATTCCATTGACTGGTCGCGGTCAATGTGACAGGTGTTCGGTGGGTGGTGACAGGGTGACCATGGTTACCGCTAATTTGTGCCTGGCTCCGCCCATCCCACCGAATATGCACCTAACGCCAAGCTCATCATGAACGATGAGTTTAACTAATTATTAATCCTACTTTAGACAATGTCACTATGACCCACAATGCACTTCGGTCTTGGAATGCACTATTCAACCTCTTTTGAAATAGCTGTATATATTTACCAAAAATTTTTTTTAAAAAGCCCAGCTTTTTCCGTGCTCCGTTCAGTAATAAAGCATGCAAGAATTGGCGTAAGCACGAAGGAAGTGTAAGGAGAAGCACGAGCAGTCTCACACTTATTTATAACTTTGTTTATGAATATTTAATATCATGTGATGCCACTCTTGGGAGTTGATTCTTTCATATGTAAAAATTTTAACATGCTCGTCATAGTCTAAAAGAACAATTATCTAGGGAATGTCATGTGATCTGAAATGGGAGATATGCTAAAAAGTCCATTCTTGTGTATCATACTACATCACGAAAAATGTCAAGGCATGGAATGAAATGGTGGAAGAACAAGCCCAGAAATGAAACCGCACCAACAGAAAATGAGCAATGAGGCAGACAAGAACTGTAGTATGTCAGTTTACAATGTATTTGTTCTGATATTAAGATCAAATTTAATTATTAGTGTTTGAATAATGTGAAGTTGCGCGTATATTAAATTAATCTTGAGATTCCAACTACATGTAAGACAACAGTTGTAAAAAATAAATTCATAAGACAGTTTCTCCAATCATCGTCAGCTTGTAGCCATGATGACTAGCTAATTTTAGGATCAGACATTCCAAGGTTGATGAAAAAATTGGGTCGAGTTTCCAATGCAGTGCATAGTAGGGCTGTTTTAAGGGACGAAATAGCCGCCATCTTGGAAACATGTCATCTAAAACAGCCCCTAAACTCACAGCAATAGACCCTTTTCGAGTTCCAAATGACCGCCGTGTTTCTTGATTACAGACTAATTTACTCAGGCTTATCTCGAATCAGTGTCTAAATATTGACAAATACCAACAGTAAAGTAAAGAATGCACAACTTCAACATTGTTTTAAGGGACGAAATAGACGCCATCTTGGAAACATGTCACCTAAAACAGCCCTTACTAAGGCTTAGCCTCGAATCAGCGTCTAAATATTCACAAATACCAACGGTAAAGTGAAGAATGCACAACTTCAACAATACGGACACTTTGAAACTTGACGGACCTTGACTAGAACACGTGAATATTCTACACAAAACCGAGGCTAACCCTGAGTAAATGAGTCTGTAATCAAGAAACACAGCGGTAATTTAGAACTTGAAAAGCGTCTATTTCACCTCGCTCCAGTTTTCATCAACCTCGGAAGGGCCAATAGTCACTTCTTAAAAACCACCACATATTCAGGGTCTATTTACATTTAAAATGTTGTTGTCATTTAAAAAGTAAAATTACTGGTACAATGTACTCTAATGATCTCATCAAAGCCTTACGAATTCTTTTAAAAAATGCTTAAAAATAAACTATAATTACTATTTTAAGATTATCGGCTTCAATGGGTTTTTTTTATCACACAATGGCCTACACGAGTATAGCAAGGCCTGGTCTGGTAAAATTGTGCTGATCCATTGTCATTCTGATAGTTGACCACCTTATTACTATCGTTATTATAAATTATAATAATCATTTAACTGTAAGTTGTAGCCCGTTTGTATTCAGCAATAATACAGTATTAGTAGTATTTGTGTTCTTCCACAGGGCTTGACGTCATCACTTAATGAATGTTCATCGCTGCTTGAGTCTGAGCATCTCACAAACTTGTTCGAAGTCTCAGCACCCAGTGCCATTCAAATATATGCTGTCACCCACAGGTCTCAATACAGACCACATCCTTTCAAATTAGTAGCTATAATTGTGTCCGTTACTGCATTAAATACAAAATTGATGTTTTGTGTGTCCGTCGCACAAGTCAGGTGAGTGTATATTTCTTTTTCATCGTTTAAGTTCTTTGATTCAAATTGTTTTCTTATATATTTTGCACCATCATCGAATGTGTTCGGTCCTGTAACAACAACAGTATTGACGTCATTATCAAAGAATATAAAGATATAAATATATAAAGATATAAATATAAATATAGAAATATATAAATATAAATATAAACATAAATATATATATATATGGGGACAAAATTGAACAATACACCGAATGGAAACACGGTGAAATATCAATTTCAATAACTATTGTTCTAGACTGACTAGCCTCTCAAACACGCGAAAAAGCTCTTATTTTTCCACGTGAACACGAGGCTAGTCAGTCCAGAGCAGAGCAATAGTTATTCTAATTGGTTGTCATATTTGGATTCAGTGCATGAATGCACCTTTTTTACTCGGTCGCCTTCTTGGTTTGAATAGGATTAGTGGCCCAGAGAGGTGGGAGAGTGGCTGTGCATTGGGAGCATAGTGGCCCAGAGGGGTGGGATAAGTGGGTGTGGAGTGGGGGCGTAGCGGCCCAGAAGGGTGGGAGAGGTGGCTGTGGAGTGGGGGCATAGTGGCCCAGAAGGGTGGTAGAGCTGTGGAGTGGGGGTGTATTGGCCCAGAGGGGTGGGAGGGGGGGCATTGGGGTGGCTGTGCATTGGGGGCATAGTGGTGGCCCAGAGGGGTGGGAGAGGTGGCTGTGGAGTGGGGGCATAGTGGCCCAGAAGGGTGGTAGAGCTGTGGAGTGGGGGTGTATTGGCCCAGAGGGGTGGGAGGGGATGGGGGGGGGGGGGGTTGGGGTGGCTGTGCATTGGGGGCATAGTGGGGTGGGAGAAATGGCTGTTGAGTTGGGGCATAGTGGCTCAGAGGGGTCCTAGAAGTGGCTTTGGAATGGGAGGAAAGAAGGATGGAAAAACGAAAAGTTGGAAGGAACAATGTTTATGACAGTGTGGGGGAGAGAGAGAGAGAGAGATTCATAGCGCTAGGAAGGAAAAAAAGAAAGGAAAGAAAGAAGACCCTTGGGAAAATGACCTGTTAGAACTACTACTGTACATCAATATTAGTCTATCCCATCAGAAGGGGTATACTAAATAAAGACATTGTACTCAATGGATTGACATGTGCCTGTTAAACTCGCTTATTCAACCCACCTGGATAATCAGGAAAGCAAATTGTTAGAGAGAACTTTGTAATTTTCTCTTCAAACAAATCCTTCTTGTTAAGAAATAAAATTACAGATGTATCCAAAAACCATTTATTGTTGATGATGGACTCAAAAAGTTTCAAGCTTTCATCCATACGGTTCTGAAAAAAGTTGATTAAGACAATCAGAAGTCACACAGCATCATTCATTATTCATTTATAGCCACCACTCCCTGTACAGGGCTCTTCAGAGAGGTTACCCCCTCCCCCCCCCCCCCCCCCCCCACACACACACTACCTCTACATTGAATGAAGGAAGAGATTTCATTGAATGAAGGAGGAGATTTTAAGCAAAAACTCAAGGTCATTTTCCAAACCCCATTTTCCCTCATCAACTTTCATGTATTCCTGTTAGTTAGTTCTGTAATTAATAATAACTAGCAGCAGTAAGGCGGACTCGCGAATCGCCGGCATTGCCAAAAATCACAAATCGAAAAACACCAGGGGGGGGGGGGTGGGTTTTTTGGAGCAGTGACGAGGCCCTACAGGGGGTCTTGCGCGATCGGGTGGCAGCGCGAAAAGTCCCTTACTGCTGCTCTGTTGGGTACTGCAAACGGAGGTTAAAATATTCCTTAGATATAGATGGACGCCATCAAGAGCATACGAAACAAAACTGTGCGTAAGCTAAGAACTCAGGTGTTGGATCGCCTGGACGCCGACTTTGCCTTCACAACATTTATGGAGGGAGATACAGATGAGACGATGAACGAAGAAAGAGCAGAAAGAATTATCGACATGATGCCCGAAGGTAACTACCGTTTGGAGTTGACGTTTATAAAGTATTTAGACGGCGAGTGGATAATCGAAAAGGGCCGTAATCCTATTCGGGCGTCAGGTAAGCAAAACCTGTTTGTCTTAAGTGAAAATACGCGCCCGGGAGCGTTAGTAGGCATTGACATGATGTTTTACGAGGTCGCTTACCCAGTTACTGTGGTCATTTACGGTGCGTACGAGATTAAGAAGCCCGACGTTAAGAAGCTCAAACCAATGCGACATCCAGGTAACTGTGTTGCGAAGTTAGTAAGAGAGTTCTTTGAGGACTCCACCCGTGGTAGTAAGTTAACTTTAAAGAGAAGAGAAGCCATCAGGAAATGGGAAAAAGACACACATAAGGCCGGAGCCACCATAGACAACATCAAGAAGTTAGAGACTGCCTTAGAACGCCGCATACACGTAAAAGATATCACTGACGGGTTCATTTACCCAGGTACGCACAAATACGGAGGTAGAGGTGCCCCCATAATCATCTACCAACACAATGGACACGCTTGGCGAGAACTTAGGTTCCCCAAAAAGAAGGAAACTAAGGTCTATAAAGCTTCTCCGTTGATAGAATTAGTCCACGAAAACTCCGTTTGGTTGATGGATTCGGAAGGAAGTCAGTTTATGACGCAGGATGGTACTCTTTACCGCCCCGAAATTGAACACCAACGCATTCAAAGTGCCTGTGAAACCTTAGGGGAAGACTTCTCAGACGAGGTCCTTAGCTCTCGTAGTTTGGACTTCTTAGCCGCAAAGAAGAGGAACGGATGGAAGTCCACGCCTAAGGAATTCGCCGACATAGCCAAAGCCTGTGTAGAGCATGGTCATGGAGGTCTGTGGAACATGGAGTATGACGAAAACGAATACGTCTCCTTAGACATGAAACACTGTTACCCCGCAAGTTTTAAAGGATTGGGGGATTGTAAGGAGTATTATGACCGCTACGGACATCCAGACTCACAGTTCTTTCGTGTGTCCTTAGACGGCAGCTATGACGCCCCAGCTACGGGGTTTGTAAGATTAACCTCATGGAAGTTAGCAAAGGGCTTACACCCCATAATTTACGCGTGGTATGGTAAACATTTACAGGAGAAGGAATGGATTCCCGTGCCGTTGTTAAAGTTCTTTGAAGAGCATAAACTTATGACGTACACCGCCCACGAAGCCATATTGTGTCACTCCTCCTTCACAAAATGGTTACCTGAGCATAACCCCACCGCGCGGGTCGTCATAGGAAAGTTCACTCAGGGCGCAAAAGAAGGCGAAAAACATATGCAGCGACGCTTAATAACGGACGAAGGAGAGTTAAGCTTCCTCGTAAAGCGCGCACATGATGATGGATCGATGGTATCTGTGGAAAAGTGGAACTACTTCGTAGAAGGTCAAAAAGAACATAAGTGGAATGCACTGTGTTACTACCAAGATCACAGACCGCAATATTACCATTTACGCGCCAGTATGTTAGCATATGCGCACATTAACCTCCTTGCGATGCTGCTACGGTTCGACAAAGAGGACATACCACGTGTAGCCACGGATTCCTTGTACGTAAAGCCCGAAGTGTTAGAAAAGATGCAGGAGTTCTACACCGAAGACGAGTTAGCGGAAAGTGGTCAATGGCGCGTTAAAGACGAAGAGATAAAAGCCTGGAGAGAACGTGTGGAATATCATGGTGGACACACAAAAGGCGCCATTACCCCCACAGAAGAGCCATTACCGTTAGTTACGGACCCCATTTCCTACCAACGCTTCTCTTACCTTTACGGAACGGGAGGCAGTGGTAAAACTACCAGGGTTTTGGAACTCTTTCCAAAGATAAAGGTGTTAACGCCAACGCACCGTCTGGAAAGAGAATTAACGGAGATGGGTTACGACGCGCAGACCTACCACAGCTTCTTTCGTTGGAATGGCCAAAAGTGGGTACCTGAAGCCATCCATGACATACCTCCGGTGATACTTTGGGACGAGATTTGCACCATTCCCTTGGAAATACTGCAGGAGTTCGTAGACTTCCTAAAAGGGAAATGCCAGGTGATATTTGCTGGGGATCCATGCCAACCTCCTCCAATAGCCGGAGAAATGCCCCACGAATGGTTAAAAGGAATGGTAGACCACTGTGAAGAAATCAACACCGACTACCGCAGCAAAGACCAAGTACGTAAATTAAAGGCGGAATTAAGGGGCCTTAGCGACGCGGAACAAAACAAGATACTACGTAAGCACATACGAGCGAAGAAATACTAGGACTTCCTTTACGCATGGCATCCAAAGGATTTGGTGCTAAGCAGCAAACGCGCAGCACAGTCTCGCATACAAAAGGATTTGCTAAATATACACCGAGAGCGCTTCCCTACGCATCCCGTACCTGTTTGCTACAAACCCCACGATACCCGCATGCAAAAAAGAGACGTCTGGGTACCTGGTACCGACATCCAACTGCAGAACGCGGTAACGCATGATAAAGCCTGGGTACCCATAGAAAAGGTGGAAAAAATAACCTCCCATCCAGATTGGCGCTTGGGCTATTGCATGACAGTCCACAGCGCGCAAGGGCTTACCATAAAAGAAACCTTATGGATCATAGACCAGCGGCTGTGTTGGAGCAACCTTATCTACACTGCCGTAAGCCGTGTGGAGTATGCCAAACAGTTAAAGAGAGCCTGGGGTCCGCAATTGCGTTACGACCGCACCCCAGAGGACGTAGCCAAAGAGAACATTGCTAAGAAACTCCTTCGCTACAAGCGGCACGACGAAGAAAAAAATATGACGTTCGACCTATGCGTGGACGACGTCTATAAGAAAGGGGCAAGGTGTGCAAAGTGTAACATACCTCTACTATGGAGGTTTGACCCAAATGACGATCAGCAGTTCTCCGTGGATCGCATAAATAATAAGCGCGGGCATTGCAGAGGCAACGTAAGACTGACATGCCTAGAGTGTAATCGGGCGCGTGGAGCAGCACTACTCTGAGTCTTTGGGGACCACGAGCAGCTCTTCCTTGACAAATCCACGACTTGGGCCATTTAGGTAATACAACACAGGTTGCCCTTCCTTGGTGACGGACTTCGAAATCTCATACGTTTCCAAAGACCAGTTGGGATCCGTGGCTCTCTTACTGCCACCTTCGAGTTCCCCCAGCTGATAAAGGTATCTGACCACTATGTCGCGGGGGAGCTTTTTTTCCTTCAGTCCGACCGCCCTCGAACTTCTGACGTAGGACCTGTGCTCCACGTGTTTCTTTTTTATGGCATCCTTGGGTTTCATTCCCGTAGCCCTGGCCGCCTCGTTGTTCAAAGCCGCGACGACCTGGGGGAGCCTCTGAGTCCATTCCCTGTTGCGTTTGGAGGGATCTTCCAGCTCTTTCCAATACTGGTATCCAAAGAGACGCTCGGCCAGAGTCTTATTGAATCTTTCGACGATGCTCTGACCCCTGTGGTACTCAGCTTCGGCTCTCCTAATCTTAGTGCTGTGGTCTTTCAGGGTCTTAGTAACCACGCCCATGAACTCTGTCCCCGCATCCACTTGCAGCAGCTTAGGCCATTTCAAGATGCGCTTATAAATCCTACCTAGGGCTTCTGCGACTTCCCCAGAATCCTTGCTGGTTATGGGTTCGGCGTCTTTGTATCTGCTTGCGATATCAACTACGGTCAAAGCGTATTTATAGGTCTTTCTTCTTACCTTGTCGTGCGGTAAGAAAAGCAAATCCGCCTGATGAACTTCATTAGGGGCATTTACGGTAAAGCTGGGCCTGGGAATGTACTTGGGCACGGGAAGATAAACCTGCCAGAGGGTTTGTTTTCTTAGCCAGTTCTTAGCCGTTTCATTTGATACCCTGGCCGCGGTCGCGAGTTTCTTGATGGCCGACGCTCCTTTCCAATAGCCTTCAGGCCCATAGTAAATCCTTTTAAGTTTGTCCTCTACGCGGCCCATTATATGAATTCCAAAACAAGATTGATCTTACGTCCGTTGAAATCCACCGTCTCTCCGTCCACTTTAATGGTGATGTTTATGCTTTCTACCAAATGAGACAAGTCATAGCTTAAAGAAATGGGAGTGTATTCTACCAGGTCAAATGGATTACCTTTAGGCGGAAACTTGGACATAAGAGAAGACTTTTCTCCATTGTTGTAACTATGGACCAAGTCGCAATAGACTTCGTAAGAGGATGCGACTTTCCATTTCACAGGTATGGCTGTGTTGGTAATCGTCTTGCCTGAGGCACATAATAAAGATCCCAATGGGTCAGACTTTCCAAAAGTCATTGAATAGTTTGACATATTGTGTTTGAGGGTCATTTCGTGCGGCAACCCCGTGGTGAGAGTATAACCGTGTTTTGCTAATTCCTTGGCCAGTGTGATTGGTGTGTAATGTCCATCGGGCAGCAATACGGCTTGATAGTTAGATCCTCCCGTATGCTCAGTGACTATGCCCCTAATCAGGTTATGCCAAGAATTGTACAAAGAGCAACTAACCAACCGAACCTTATGGGCTTTAATGGGGGGATTCAAGTAAGTGGTAAAGTCATTCTTGTCGCTTTCCAAAAAGACGATCATTATATTAGATACGCCAAAGCTACGCCTCCCGCCAGCCCTGCGACTCCTACAAAGACCAATTCATTGTCTTTTTGTTTCTTAGAAGGCTGATAGTAATTCTTAAACTGAGGCCTTTTCAACCCCGTCGATGCCGCGGGGTGCGCTTGCGCATAGAGCTTAAAGGCGTAGTCTGTATTTTCGAAGTTCTTATCCGCCTGCATTTTGTCTTGGTAGTTCTTATCCAACCAATCCCTGTAAGCTTGTCTCTTCTTATTCCAAGCCGCCACGTCCCTTTGATATTTCTCCAGCGCTAAGTCGTGCCTCTTCCTTTCGGCGTTAGATTCTGCGTTTCTATCACCGCTAACTAATCTATCCAGATATCTACCACCATAATTAGCTCCAGTGAATGCTAAAGCTGCAATAACTCCGCCTGCGACTAAGCTAACCATTATATGTTAGGCAGGTACTTTTCCTTCTGTAGGTAATTTCTTAGCATGATAGCCCCGCATACGGCAGCGGTCATCTTAGCAAAGTTACTCAGATTTTTACTTGGGTCCTCAGTAAGGTCCTCCTTTAGGACTTTCTTACCTACCCAGCCAATACCGGCAATGATGGAGGTTGTGATAGCAGCTTCTTGGACGGCGTCAATTAATTTGGTTGACATTATATTACAAAGCGAGAAGGTTACTCCATTTCAGGGATCTTACTTTTTCTAACAGCCGGTTCCACAGGTGCGCGATATGTTGGTGGTCCTACCTTTTTCGTAGCCCGCCATTGTAAGTAGAGGCTGCCTGCTGCTATAGCAACTCCTAACGCGCCAATGACGTAGCCGGGATTCCAAAAGGATCCCTCTTCTTTTTCCTCCACCTTTTCCTCTTTCTTTGCTTTGTTCTTCCTGTTCATCTCCGCGAGCTTCTTTCCGGCAGCGACTCTGCCTGGAGATTTAGCCTTGGTAATCTTTTGCTCGGGCTGCTCTACCTTCGACTCTGGTTCACTCATCTTATATTAAGGGACTTGATAAGTAACTTGATGACGACTTGAAGGACTTGACAATGACTTAAGGACGACTTGACTAAGTACTTGAGAATGACTTAAGGACGACTTGACTAAGTACTTGAGGCGACTTGACTAAGTACTTGAGGCGACTTGATCAGGTACCTCAGCAAGTGCTGCCTGGAAGACCTTTTCGACTTCTCTGTCCTTCTTGAAGTCCTTCCAAGAGGCACCAAAGGTGCCCGCAAGTTCCTTCAAGTCGACATGCTGAGCTACGTGCAAAGCCACAGAGGCGACTGCCATTAACTTACCGCACTTCAAAGACAACCACCCGCAGGTTATCTTAAGTTCTTGGGCGATAACATAGTCCTCGCTTATGTCCTTCCGTAGTTGCTCCACGTCGTCTATGGGCAGCGCAAGTCCAAGTAATTTAGTCGCAAGTCGGATAGTGGAGTCTGCTACGGCGTCCGTGGTCTTACTTGCAAGGGCGGCCTCGTACATCTTATGGAACTTTTTGACTTCCTCTTCTGACAACTTATTAACCTGCTCATGGGTAAGTTCCTTGCCTATCATTTCTTTGCACTTCCCAGATGACACAAGGATGTTAAGTTGTTCCTTAAGGTTACTTTCATCTAGCTGTGTGGGGACTTCATCTAAGAGCTGCTCAATGTCCATATATGTTAATGGAATACGGAAACCTCAAAGAGAAGATCATTTTGGAATGTTGGTGCGTCTTTAAATGCCGCATGTATTCGTGTAACTGTTCCTTGCTTATCTCACCGCCGTAGTCGCTTAAGATGGTTTCCAGGTCACTCCGGCTCGGAGTATAAAATACGACAAGTGAACCTATGTTTTCCCTAAAAGGCTTAGAGACGCTGGTAAGCTGCTGGGAAAGCAACCAAACGCTGATATTGTCATGCCTACCGCTGAAGGCGAGTTTAACGAGCTCGGAAGTGCGTCTTTTTACGTCGTCCCCGCAGGCAATGTCATCCAATATGAGGAGTGTCTGTGTATCTTTAGGGAATTGCTTGTGCCAGAACTTCAAATGGCTGGATAACTCGTTAGGGTCTAAGATATCTACGAAGAAGTCGTCATCTTTCACTCCTATGCCCGTCCAGGTGCGGTTGTTCACGTAGGTGGGACAAAGCAGCACGATATAGTCGAAACGGTATCTAAAGGGTCCTAATAGCTGCTCCACGACGAATTGGGTCTTTCCGCAGCCGGTGGGTCCTACTATCAGAGCATTGCAGGGAATATGGTTCGGATCCATTATATATACGATGGACCCAGTGGAAGCAGTAAGAAGGATTGCCGCCGACGCAAAAGATAAAAGAGACACCATAGAAATGCAAAGGGAGGAGATCGATCGGCTGCGGGAGCGCGTGCAGGAATTGTACGATGAAATGTGCGGTCTGAAGCGTGCGGAAAGGTTTGGCGCCTTGTTGACGATGGCCGGTTGGGTAAAAGAAAGCGTTAAGGACTTCATGCGATATCCCCTGTAGAGCTGTTTAAAAGACACTTCAGAATGTTAAGCATAAGGTTGTTATATTGTTAAGGATGTATGCGTATGCTGTTTGAAAGACACCTAAGAATGTTAAAGATAAGGTTGTTAAATTGTTAAAGATATATGAGTCTTTTAAAAGACACCTAAGAATGTTAAGTATAAGGTTGTTAAATTGTTAAAGATGTATGCATGAGTCTTTTAAAAGATGTCTTAGAATGTTAAAGATAAGGTTGTTAAATTGTTAAAGATGTATGCATGAGTCTTTTAAAAGATGTCTTAATGTTAAAGATAAGGTTGTTAAATTGTTAAAGATGTATGCATGAGTCTTTTAAAAGATGTCTTAGAATGTTAAAGATAAGGTTGTTAAATTGTTAAGGATGTGTGCGTGTGCTGTTTAAAAGACACCTTAGAATGTTGAGTGTATGGTTGTTAAATTGTTAAGGATGTGCTGTTTTCATTAAGAATGGGATTTACACAAACCTTATTCTGAGACATCTCTTAAAATAGTAGTCTTAACAATATAACAACCTTATACTCAACATTCTAAGGTATCTTTTTTTCTTTTAAACAGCATACGCATACATCTTTAACATTCTTAGGTGTCTTTTTTTCTTTTAAACAGCATACGCATACATCTTTAACATTCTAAGACATCTTTTAAAAGACTCATGCATACATCTTTAACAATTTAACAACCTTATCTTTAACATTCTTAGGTGTCTTTTTTTCTTTTAAACAGCATACGCATACATCTTTAACATTCTAAGACATCTTTTAAAAGACTCATGCATACATCTTTAACAATTTAACAACCTTATCTTTAACATTCTAAGACATCTTTTAAAAGACTCATGCATACATCTTTAACAATTTAACAACCTTATACTTAACATTCTTAGGTGTCTTTTAAAAGACTCATATATCTTTAACAATTTAACAACCTTATCTTTAACATTCTTAGGTGTCTTTTAAAAGACTCATATATCTTTAACAATTTAACAACCTTATCTTTAACATTCTGAGGTGTCTTTTAAACGCAGCTGTATGCTCCCGTAGACCTGTTTTAAAAGACACCTAAGAATGTTAACAATAAAGTTAAAAATACGTTATATTGTGGTTAAGGTACACTTAAGTATAAATGAACTGTTCAATGTGTAAAAAGGTGTTCAGCACCAAGCAAAGACTACAATACCACGTTCGTCGTGGCGTTTGCACAAAGAAACCAATTAGTAAAGTTTGTAAGGATTGTGGTAAAGAATTCAGCACCGTTCAAAAGATGCGACAACATCAAGACAAACGCATTTGTGGGCTTTGTAAGGGCTGTAATAAGGAATTCCCTAACACCTCCGAGCACCTGAAAAGGGGCGTCTGTGAACAAAGCAGACAGTGTAGTTTCTGTAATAAGATACTAAGCAGTCGTCAACGTTTACAAACGCATCGGAAAACACATGAAGTCAACTATCGATTTCTCTTTGGGAGCTACGACTTGGAAGGCGTGGATTGCTACCAATGTGCGGATTTGATATGTCGCTGCCCGCATAAAGAGGATTACTTAAGGAATCGCATAGATTACCATAAGAAGATAGTCCGTACTTACCCCTCTTTCGAACGCGCCGAAGGCGTTCCGTGGACTAAAAGGGAGTATTGGAGGCAAGAGTGCGACCGCTGTGGTTGCATCAGAGAAGAGGAACATATCTTCAACTGCCTCGACAAATAAACGTCCTTAACAATATAACAACTTTATACTCAACATTCTGAGACCCTTTTAGAATGGGGTTTGCGCAAAGAGTCTCAAACCCCATTCTTATTTTTATTTATTATTATTAAGAAAAATAAGGACCCCTTTAAAGGTATATGCTAGCCTACGCAGCCGCCTTCTTTGGAGGATTCCTAATCACCCTTTCAATATATGGACTGTATTACGTGCGAACCACCAGCTGATTGCATTACGCCCACTCCTGCACCGCGTAAAAAATACACCTGCCTTCATTGCGGCAAGGTATTTCTTGAAGGATCCCATTGGTGCTCCGCGGAGCAGCGGACTTTAGCAGACGTCCTTACGAATGCAGAGGACTCTCAGGCTCCCAATTAACCACGTCAAATACCCACCTGCCATCCTTTTTACCATGACTCATAACATGGGTAACATCCTGCCCTTCGATGGCGTACCTTATCCTATCGGGCGCCCAAAGGGTGTATGTTCTTTTTTTATTCTTTAAGACCAAACGCAGGCGGTCCAAGTCTTCAAAGACCACATAATTCTTTATCTCGTAAATCTCCCCCACCTGCAAATCCCTCCAGTGCGTTTGTATAAACTTTAACTCGTTAAATTTATCCTTGTCCATATATTCTATGAAATATCTTTAAGTGTGTTGCCAAAGTCTCCGAGGTTTTAAAGCCCTTACAACACCACCTGCAGGGAATTCGTAGGTGTTCAGCATACGTAGTGATCTCCCTGCAAATGACATCGTAGTCGCTGCTTATGAGCACCTTATAGCCGTTTTCTTCATACCTCTGTAAGAGCAGTTGCTGATCCTCAGATAACCTGCCATTGCCTTTTGGGGTCTTTAGCTCTATGCAGAATCCACAGTAATGTGTGTGCGCATTCAAGATCATTAAGTCGGGTTGACCGCGTTGATATCCTTTCTGCCAGCACTTTATACGTTTGCCGTCCGAATCCTGCAGTTCACCTAGACCAGGGGCTATGAGCATTTGGGGGTAAAACTTGCGGATGTAATCAACGACTTTCTTATGCAGGTCAAATTCATTTTCTATTTTGAATACCAACTTGTTTGGACCGTCAAACCGCCTTTCCATTTCATACTTACCTGTTTTCCTTAGCGCGGGTAGGACTTCTTCGAAGACCCAATCGCGAAACTTAACGGCTTGGGGTAACTTAGAGCTAAATATCAGTTCATACAAACCTGGCTCAGATATGAACACAGAATGTGGGTGCATAGAAGCGCCCTGTTTTAGGGCCCTTCCTAACTCACTCGACCTTTTCTGGTACTTTTCAGAAACGTGCTCCCTGATTGCGTTTCTCGTTTTTTCATATCCTAATGCAGCTGCCACCTCTTTTCCCTTAAAGTACAAAGTTTCGCCTTGCACTATGCATTGCAGTTTGGTGTCGTTGTTTTCGAATACGCGAAGCATTGTATATCTAAGGAATATTTAACCTTAATATGCAACACTTTTAAGTTGGTTCATTTCTACGCTTAGCTGCGCGTCAGACACGACGAAGACGTAGCAGTTTATCTTGTCAGCGTCGCCCGCGGAGGAGTTCTTGGTGCGCTTGATCTCCAATGTTATGCCATCCTGCGTATTTACTAGACGGAGGCCTTGACCATGTAGGTCTTCGTCGTTAATGGTGCGCATATCAATCCACAGCGCATATTTATCCTTAAAGAATTCCTCGGGGCTAATTTGGTCGCCAAACTTGCGCATTGCCTCCCTGTAGACGTCTGCGGGCTTTATTCCCTGCGAATATACTTTGTTTGGAACGCCGTTGATATTCACGCCGACGTTGGTAATGTTGGGGTTGTGAAAGGCCTCGGAGTCGCGCTTACCAGCCTCATAGGGCTTAGCAAACACCAGCATCAACCCCGTGAGACTTCTTCGGGGGAGGTTAATGCTTTGGTTGATAACCTCATCCGTCTTATCCAAGAAACTGAACGTCTTATACATCACTACGTGGTCGTATAAGAATGCCTTTCCGGAGCTGTATTCCATGCCGGCGCTACGGGCCAGCTCTTCGCTGTACACGGTTTCGTACTGTAGCTCTAAGTTGGTGATAGAATACGGATCAACAGTCCCGCTAATTGCGCTGTCCATTCCTCCAATGACGTTCGTAGTGTCCGCCAAGGTTACTTCAAACTGTAACTCGGATAACTGTCTGGGGTAGTACACGCCATGGTTCGTAATTACTTCAAAGTCCAAAGGGATAACGTATTTGGTACCGTACGCAGTTACTACCCTTGTTGCGTCTGCTACTGCGGTTGCTCCGCTGGAGTCAGTAGGCGCCGGGTTGGTGTCGCTGCGAAGCTTACGAAGGATAACGCTTCCGATTCCCTGCTCTATCTTTTGTGCACGGTCAAAGGCCGTCAACCATAAATCTTTGTACGTGGTGTACAGATCGTACCTATTTAAGTCTAAGAGGGATTCCCCTGCGAACTTGATTCTCATCTTAGAGACGAGGTTCCTACCCACATTATTGACGGTATAGCGCTTGTCCTTGGTGCTTGGTTGTATTGCTAGGTCAAACCTTAACGCCAGGGTGCCAGGAACCAATACTAGGTTATCCGTTAGGCGGGGCACGCCCACATACAGGGTTTCTCCAGGCTTTGCGCTGCTGGACGTGAATGTGACCCGGTGAAAGGTGCGTTCTGCTTTCAGTCCGCCAACCTGCTTAGGTAATACGTTGGGATTTAACTTTGAGCTTATCATATATAATGGAAGTAGAAGGAACGGATTTTGATCCCCTTACCGAAGAAGGTCAAGTCGACATTAATGACGAAGAATACGAGTCTTTACTTCCTAATGACAACGTAGACGGACGAAGTCTCTTTGAGAAATTAAGTAGTAAGTATGGCAGCAGGGCCCGCGATGCTATGCGTTCCTTAAGAGATAAATTCAAGTCTAAGAACCCCCACACGCCCATTCCAGAATACTTACAAATGGAATCCCTTGGCGTGCGGTCGGACTTAATAGCGAACATCATCAAGGACCTAAGGGAGCGATACCCAAACATAAACCTGGCTCTCTTAGACATCCAAATAGGAGATAAAGGGCAGGTTCAAGTTAGAGAATCGGGTAGGGAAAAATGGCACAACCTGTATCAAAGGAAGAATTCCCACCTGCTTAACAACCAGCTTCCAAAAGGAGTCACAAATGCGCTGGGAACGCCCAACTTGACGATGCTAAGCACTTCGACTCAAAGGGATACAGAAGTTGCCAGGGAGGCCTTTGTTAGTCGCCTTTCACTGCCGGGTAGCGAAGATGCCCTCAGATCCGCAATAAGACTGCAAGAGGAGCGCCAAGAAAGACTTAGCCAATTGGGGAGCGACGAGACTGCTGAAAAGGAAGCACTTAAGAAGGAAATACAGGAAAATAACGTGACCATCGATGACCTTACGCGACAACTCGACTACGTAACCAAGAAAGAAGGCGGTATCGTCAGTAGCTTCGAAGCCGTCCAAGAGGAAAACCAAGCACTGCATGAGCGCATAGAAGAATTGGAAGACGAATTCATTAAACAAAATGAACTAACTACTAAAAGCCATGCCGACGAAATCGTAGACTTTAGGAATAGACTTTCTAAGGCGTTGGACGAAAAAAGCGACGCAAGGAATCAGCTAAGGGCTGCTTTGAATGAAGCGGCGGGAAAAGACACGGAACTACAGCGCTTAGGACAAGAATTAATGGAGTCTGTTGACAGAGAAAGGCAATTGATGGTGGACAAGGCAGTGGCGGAGGAACAAATACGGCAACTTCGACAGGCCGTCGAAGACTTGGAGTACGAAATAGATCGACAGCGAGTAATAATCGAAGATCAAACTCGCCCTGAAGAAGAAAGGGAGGCAGCCCAAAAGGAAGTAGAAACCCTTCAGGAAAGACTGGCGGAATTACGAACGCAAATAGAAGGTAAGGAAAAGGAGCTGGGGCTTACCACAAGGCAAAAAATACTGAGGGTCCTTCGGAGGTACGGCATTCCATTGGCGTTCGCCGGAGCGCTCGCAGGCGCTATTGCTGGAATTATGAATGCAATTAACGGTGTGGCCTCAGGCGCAAAGGCGCTTGGAAAAAAGGTGGGAAAAGAAATGGGGGAAATGGGAAAAAAATTAGGTGCGGGCCTAATAGCCCTGGGAAAAACAATGGCAGCCAGCGTTCCCGGGCTGCTGGGTAGCGTCTTAAGCCTAACACTGAAGGCCGGCGGTGAACTGTTGAAGTTCGTGGGGAATAACATTTGGATCTTGGTTGTCGCTATTGGGGTGGTACTCCTGAAGAAGATGAAGGGTTAATCTTATCCTTGTGTATTACTGGTGGCTTATAATCGTCGTCAGCCGCACGAGGTGTTCTCGACTGGGGATAAGTAAAGATAGTATTCGCACCGCCTTGATAATGCGGAACTAGCGGCAGCACGCTCATGGTGCTAATGGGCTTATGATTCCAAATAGCATCCGTCGAAGGGTTAACGGTCGGGGCGACATTTATTCGTATGCGGCTGGCATCGCTGGGGCGAACTTGAAGCTTCGCATATTGGCAATTAGCTATCATATGGAAAGTTACGGGTGTTATGTCTTCCGTTTGCGGAGGAACGGGCTCCGACGAAAAATGAGTTGGATGCCTGGTATTACTTTTTACCCTGTATGGCGGTAATGGGTGGTTATTCTCATCAACGATCCTAAAACCGGCATTGCATGAGTACCCCGCCGAAATACAAATAGTGCACATGATTAATCCTAGGCCTCCAACCTCCACCCACAACCCGGCGTCTTGCCACTTGTCGCCCACGTACTCCTTTTCCTCCAGGTAATGGAGAAACCAATCTTCCTTCGCGTGCGGGTTCATATATTTAAAGGCTCACCACCGTAAGAGTGCTAATGGTAGCGTGATTATAAGGTCGATCTCTTTGGTCATGTATGCTACTTATCGTTACTACGCCCGTGTCATCTACTCTCATTTGCAGCTTTACCTTCCCATGGCAATCAGCAACCATGTGGAAAGTCCAAACCGATAGATTTTCGGCGCTGCCGGGGTTGGGCTCTACGGAGAAATGCGTAGGCTCCCTGTTGTTTGTCTTATTTCTCATAGGCTGCAGTACGCCGTTGTCATCTAGGAACCTAAAGCCCACGTTGGCGTGACTGCTCGTGCCAATGCAAATACTACAAAGGATTAACTTCTTTCCCGAGTAGTTCAAGTCTACAGACATTCCGGCGACATCAACCCAAGACGGCTGGGTGTATTTTTTCTCGCCTGTATAAGTCGTATCAACACAATCTACTCCAGCTACGTAGGGGTTGTTCATCGCCATATATAATAGCTCAGACCAATGCTTGCAGCTGCTAAGCCGGCTTTTAGTAAGTTATGGTCATATTCCTCGGTAACCTTCTTTACTGGTTTCTTTGGTGGCTTTTCTACATGCGCCTTCTTTGATGGTTTTTCTACGTGCTCCTTCTTTGGCTTCTCCACGAAATGGGGAATGTTCCTAAGAGTGTCAGAGTTCACGTCATTCACCCCAAACTTCATATCCTTAGTAGCTCGTTGAAGTTTGTTGTTGTAACCCACGACGGAATCGGCGTTGATGACCAAATTACTTGGCATTAACCAACAACCAGGACTCAAGGCATAATCCAGTCTAACCTTTGATTGCTGCACCGCAAGTTGATATCTTTGAACTGACTTAGAAATCTCATTCTCGATAACAGCGCTTTCGAAGAGGACAAGGAATACTTGTTGCGTTTCCTGTGACGCACCGGAGGCATCTACGATGGGGCTGCGAGTGCTAACCTGGGCCCCTAGAATGCAGTAAACAAAGGCTTCAATGCTGCGGTTAATCCTTGCTAGGTTTTTCAGTCCAATGCCCTTTGCGGCAAAGAAAGGCGCCCAAGGATACTTTTCTTTGCTTTCTATGAAGTAAATCAAGTCACCTTTTGACGCTTTACCCCCTAAGTCGGAGAATTCCCATCTGCTAGGATACCCCATACCCGGAGTTTCTATGCTGGCGCCAACATACGAAGCATAGGTGTAAGTCTCTCCTAAACCATGGGCGGCACCCTCTTTGTTGCGAAAATCAGGGTTGGTAAGCTTAAACTCATTCCTTAATCGCTCCCATGCGACTTTGTCATATTTGTTATCCTTCGGCTTAAAGATAGTGTCACTAGGAAGCGGCGCTCCTAACTCAAACAATATCCTACGAATAGTAAAAGCAACATGAAATCGCAGGAAAGGAATATGGAACATGTCCGCGGCTATACCGCATCCTTTAGTAGCAGCCCAGACAGCAAAGTTTAACTGCTGCGGCCAATACCGCATGTTGGGACCTGATAACCATTCTCTGGATTCTTTCCCTGAGGTATGTTTCATGGCAGTTTCTCTAAAGATGTCTCTGACTTTTATTTTGAAAGTCGTAGAACCCACGGGGATTTCTAAGGAGGTAACCATCTTAGCAAAGTCATTTGCGCCGCCTTTGTTATCGTAAAATGGGTAATCCTCCGTTGCCGGTAATAAATTCTCTGGAAAATTAGGCTGCCTTTCTTTATGCTCGGGTTTTGGGTTCTTTGGCTCCAAGTCCGCATTGCTGTACATCCTGGAGCCTTCATAGTAAATCCCATCGGGTCTTCTTTCAAACTTACTAGGGTCTGCATGCGGAAACATCTTCCTAAATGCTCTCCAGTTGGCATAATCCCGGTTGTCGTGATGTGGCTGCTCCTCTATGTTATTCCCAAAAGCGTCGTACATTAGTATATAATGGATGTTATACCTTCAGCACCTCAGTTGTACCCAGATGTTCCCAACTATCACACCACGGCGCCCATTGAAAATGCAGAGAATTTCCGTTTAAATAAAGCGAACTTAATCCTGGCTTACTTGGAAGGGCAAGCGAAACACTACGAAGAGGTTAGGAAAAAGTATGCCAGGGCCCGAAGCATACTACATAAAATCGCGATAACTTCCGGCTCCATGTCCGTGGCGTTAACAGGCACCGGCGTTGCTACCTCACTCACCGGACCTGGAATAGTCGTTGGCGTTCCTTTGGCCGGCGTTGGAGCCGTCTGCGGCATTGTTTCCGCTGTTACGACAGGCATTATAAAGCAATTGTCCGGTAAGATATCCAAGCACGACACTCATATAGCCCTGGCAAGAGCAAAGGCTAACACCATTGCCGACTTGGTGTCTCAGGCTCTGCAGGACCGCCGCATAGACGACACGGAGTTCTCTTTGATCCTCGCGGAGGAAAAGAAATACGGCGAATTTAAGTCGGGCAATAAAAAAACCATCGTGAAAGATCTTTCCGAGGAATCTCGCAAAAAGATCTACCAGGAGGCAAAAGAGGAGCTCCAAAGAAAACTCGCTCAGTAGACATCTGCTTTGAAAAGAACGTAGGGGGATTTAGACTGCACATTTCATCTTCTCGGAATCCATTCTAATAGGGGGTGGTTGGGGTCTATTTTGTAAAATATTTCGTAAATTACGTCGGGGTAATAAGGAATATCCTTATCCAGCCGACAGAATAACCACTCGGCCCTTTGCATATCTGGGACATGAGGAATACGCCTACCGGTAATTTCAGACAAAAGATAGGGAATAGCTTTGTAATATTTCCCTAGCTTTAATTTTTTCAATGTCTTTCGTAGACTTTGTGGGGTTGGCTCTTCTAAGTGGTCTATGATTTTCTGCCTTACTTCATCGTCTAAATATATCGGATGTAAACCTTGGATATGACTCATCCAGTCCCTGAAGTATTTTAATCTCTTATATGGCGTTTTCTTACGACCTCCATTGGCGTAATACTGCTCTCTGGTAGCATTTGGTACGGCATTACGAATATTCTTACCACACTCGTAACACTGTGCTGACGTGTCGTCTTCTATTTGCATTTTTTTACCACAACACCAAAAGGGTTCTGGCTTAGGTACGATAACTTTAGGTCTTAGACAAATCACACAGAAGTCATTGGTGAACTTCTTACATTCATGCATCGTATATCTAAGGAATATTTTAACCTCCGTTTGCAGTACCCAACAGAGCAGCAGTAAGGGACTTTTCGCGCTGCCACCCGATCGCGCAAGACCCCCTGTAGGGCCTCGTCACTGCTCCAAAAAACCCACCCCCCCCTGGTGTTTTTCGATTTGTGATTTTTGGCAATGCCGGCGATTCGCGAGTCCGCCTTACTGCTGCTTAACTAGTTGTTCATTACACCATGGACGTTTTAATAAATTATGCAATTAAAAAAGGGGGTCACCATTCTCGTTTCTGTGCTACATGACCTCAAAATATGCAGACAAAATATGGCCTTGATAACATGGCTGAAGTTGAATAAAAATAACACCATCCCTTGCAAAATTACATGTTTTAAACAAGCTTACGCAAGACAAGCTTAAGATTACAAAAGGTAATCTTAATTAGTTTTCTAGCTACATGTACTAAGCATTTAATAATATTCAAGTAATATTGTACAAATGCAGCCGTTATGTTGAAATATTGAACTACATGTACAAGTCATGTGCTCTTGAGTCATCCTGAAATCGAACCTTCATCTATGCTTACCAATTAATAAATGCATTTGAGAAATGTAATTTTTTCATATTTCGTAGGTGGATGCTCTACGGTCTCCTAAGTTAATATGTGAAATAGAAAGTGGTGGTTACCATTCTCGCTTTCAATTTATTTTGGAAAAAAAAACATTGCAAATTCCAACAAGCCTATATCGCTTCGAAAGCGATGATGTTTCGGCCCGTTATCTATTTATTGTGTGGCATTGCTGTATAAAGAATTTTGTTCTTGCTTTGGTAATGATTGGGTCTCCTGTATATTGAAAATGGCAGACAAGAGCGATCTCGCGGTACACTTTCACGTTGCAAAGTCTTACGCAAATTTCGATGGAAACATTTGTTATAAAATTCTCTTGGACGAAACACATCGTAATTAAGTTTTTTGAAGATTTTAGTGGTTCTTGCTTTGAAACATCGTAGTGTTTTGGGGAAAATCAGGGCAACGTACATACATATAACGTCTCGCCGAACAAATGAGAGATCCGACAATAGATATAAACAATGATCGAGTATCGCAGAGAGCAGAGTACAAAGTGCAAAATATTTTGGCACATGAGCATTACTGTACGCGCTATGTTGAATGTAGGATACTTTTTAAACCTTCTTTCTGCTCTTTGACATTTATGGTAAATGTATTTAGCTCTTATATCGTAACTTGAAGAAAATGCGAAAGTCTCAATTCGAACGAAAAGATACAAGGCTTGTCTTTGACCAGTGCGCCGTCACTTTTCAATAACTTACCTACTTGGCGACTTGGACCTAGATACTGACTTAGGAATAAAATACGCATTGTCGTAGGGTTAATCAATAATTTTTTTTTTTTCCAAAAAATGGCGTCATGCGAAAGGGCATAATATTGTCTACACAACTACCTCAGAGAAGATTCACCGCAACTCTCCGAAATACTCCGCATGGTGAAATGTTTTACATTTTCCCATTGCTTATGATGGAAACGGCATATGATTGGATTAGGTGCAAAACTCTGACAGCTAAATGACACGCACGGAGACTATTATGGGCCGGCAAACCGAATGTAGTGACTGTTTCGGCCTGAGGGCCGAAACAAAAAAACCTCACACTATTTATCGGATGACAGACTGGGTCAAATTTTCCAAAATCACAAAAAGAAAAACAAAGTTAAATTTGAAAGGAAAATGGCTAAACTGTGCAAGTTCCATGATTTTACTCCTATGCACAGAAAAATGTGTAGTGCTAAGTGAATTTTCTCTTCTCTTCTCTTCTCTACCCCACCCCCCTCCCCCAATCCCTCCAAACACAGTGACAAATACAGTATTTAAATGTCACTAAAGCAAAAATTCAACAAATGAGATAGACGGTTGTATAACCTATGAATATGACATGCAGGAAATAGATGGAAAAAGCAGCTTCTCTATTAGCATACAGTATCCCAATTACCACACCTGGGTTTATAAAAAGATCACATACAATACAGAATTAATATAGTATGTGGTCTTCTTACCCAAACTAGGCACTAAATAATAACAATACTAAATAGGTTAAATAGGTGAATCTATTATAACATAATAGAAATTACTATAAATCAACAATTATAGCCTTCATACATTTATTCGGGTAAAATGTCTATGTATATTCTAATACTTGATACCAAATACAAAAGTCTGTCTGTCTGTCTGTCTGTCTGTCTATGTTTAAGATTTCATAATTAAGGGTTTTTGGTTTGGCTTACACGTTGGGGAGGGGGTGGGGGATTTATAAAAGGGAGTAACAAATGTCTGACTTTCCTTTTATAAAACTTCTTTAAAAGCCATGTCCATTTCAACTGAAAAATAGTATTTTTGCTTATTTATTTACCAACAAACAACTCAAGCATTCGTGACAAATGCCTCTAAATAAAATAAAATATAATTGTCTTAAGGGTCATACTCATTATACTCACTGTTGTTTCATCTTCTTCTAATGTCAGGTCATAAGCACTCAGAGCCACACAATATATTATAGCAGTAACATCTTCAAAACAGTGAATCCATTTTTTTCGTTCTGAGCGTTGACCTCCAACATCAACTAACCTGCGATGGAAAAAACAAAAAATTTAAAAAATCATATAAACAAATCAGTATCAAATTTTGAATAAAAATGGGTAATCGTGTACTTTATGACCAGCATACACATGTTGGTTAACAATCATTGTAGTCAACGCACAGCCTACAGTCAGCCAATGCTCCATGCAAGTGCCGCATTGGCTGACTGTTAGCCAATTGTCAACTAACACATAGACATTATGTTGACTGGTCATTAAGTACACAATTATCCTTAAAATGCAGCATTGGCTGAAGAGTCTGGACATACTGTTATTTAAACTTGCTATTTTCCTATGCCAACAGTTCCAGTGCTTGCAACAACATGTATGGATTATATTGATCGTTCATGGCCCAACAAACATTCATATTAGTTATGAATTTGGTAAGAACATGTTTTGGTGTACAATGCAGTATATCAAGCAACTTATGCTGCTGCAAATTAAAAGACACAGAACTTGTTTTTTGGTTACATTGTGTTCACACCCAGCTAGATGCATCTGACATAATTAAATGAGTTGACAGTTTGCAACCAAGAGGGAACAAAGAGCAAAGGGGGCCAATGGGAAACTATTCCAGTATCATGGTATTTTAGACTGCACATGTTAAATTTTAAGCCAGCACTATATGTGTCCTACTTATAAAAACCCTCAGCTATGTATCCCTACAGTAGCCATCAGAAAACTGGCTAGTATACAACTAAACAGTTCCTCTTACTTGAAGTGAAGTCTCTTGTGATCAAACTGTACTTCCACGATTCCAGTTGTTTTCACTCTTGTTCTTAGAAGATCTTGCTCCGTTGCTTCATAGTCTTTGGCTCCTATCCGATCTAATGAATCTAAATAACTAAAAGAAGATAAAAGGTCGATTATATCAAAACAGTCAACAACAAAAAAAGACTTCATAGCTGCAGTATTCAATATTAAGTAAACTCGGCAGCTTCAAGCTGCATGCTAAAATGTTTTTTTTTCCACTCCCCTCAATTACAAAAATCAGTTGATACATTTTATGCTTTTGATTGTGGCTTTGAAAAACCTTATTCCAATGAGCGACTAGTCTTCACTACAGACTCCTTGTCTTATTGACAATTGCAGTAAACATTGGTTAAAGAAATCAGAGAAGGAAGACAGATGCAATTTTTTTAACCCCACCTATAGATACATACTGTATAAAAATCGAAAGTTAAAGAGGGCTTCTGACATAATAACTCTAAAAAATGATAACAAATCGTTTTAAGGAAAAAAAGAACAAAATTGTATTTCTTGAACAATGAAGTGTTGTTTGCTTTTGTTGTTGTTATTACGTAATGCCGCATTTCCCCCCGCATAATTTTCCATTCTTTCCACATAATCAGGAAAAAAAATCCCTCATAATTTAAGCTTTTTCTCCGTACTCTGTCAGAAGCCAGTGATTTAAGGCGTAAAAACTTAAAAAGAGAAGATTATTTTGTTTTCAATGTAAAATATCAAAGCATCAAAGTTTTCATTTTTACAGCTTCATTATGAAATCTGTCTTACTATTAAATTTAGATTACAATTCTGAAAAGGTTTGTTAATGGTGGGAGGAGGGAGGTTGGGGGCAGTGTTCTGGCCAGGAATTGCTTTCAGGGGGTCAAAGGGCCCACTAATCCAAAATTTAGGGGCCATTTAGAAAACTGGATGGTCCATTTCCAAAATCTTAAAACAAAGAATAATAATGTTTTTTGCCAGTAACTCTGTTGCAAATCTACCACAATGTAAGACAGTTTTATTAGTAGTGACAACCAAATAAAATTTCGCTGGGCAGCCATACTTGAGCCTTCAATAAACAAGGTCAGTTAACACAGACTAGTCCCAGACCTCTTGGCGAGTGAAATACAAGATGGTGGCTATGCTCAATTCGTGTTGCTTCATGTGGACTTTCACCTTGTTTATTGACAATATAATGCAACTTTGAATATTTCAAAAGTACTATAAATCTTTTAAAACTATCAGGAAGTATTCTTTGGATAATTCATGCGGCCTTGGGGGTGCATAGAGTTGACATCTGTGTGCCATATCTGTTTTTTATGCCTGAATTTTGCAATGGTGCGGCCTGGTAAGAACACTTGGGAGGTGTGTGTGTGTGTGTGTGGGGGGGGGGGGGGGGGGGGGGGGGGTGGGTTAGGGGGTTACAATTTTGATTACATAACCAGGTGGGATGTGGGTGCTTGCAAAAAAGAGGGAAAAAGGGAAAAGCACTTAAATGTAAACGTAAAACAACACAAACGTAAAACGCCTCTCATTCATGATTTGAAAAAATTTGCTTATGTGTAATTAAATTTAACCTGTAACAATGATCCACAAAAGCTTATAATCATAAAGCTTTGAAACACCAATGTGCTTAAAAGAACTATATTCTCTCATCAACATGAAGAACTTGAAGTACCATTGTCAAAATTGAAAAATGCTTTCTTTGTTATTACATGCATGTATTGATCAAGACAAAAGTTGCAATAGATAAATCAGCAATAGACTAAATCACTCTAAATCAAATAAAGCATTCCCTGCATGTATGTTACCTTTACAGCACATAATAGATCTCTTACCCATCGTATGCAAATTGCCCATTTCAGACCATGTGACATTCCCCTAAGAATTGATCTTTTTATGATAAGCATTTTAAAATATTTCAGAATGAAAGAATCAACACCCAAGAGTGGCATCACATGGTCTGAAATGTGCACAACAAACAACGAAGGTAATTTAAAGAGGTCTATTCCCAATTTGTGCAAAATTATACAATTGTCGTCACGACAAAGTAGGTTTTGCTGGATGTCAATCAATGCATTTCCATGACATTCCATGGACACGTGCCTTTGAAATCTTTATGTTTTCTATCGATGTTTTAGAATATGTCTTGAATAAACTCCACAAAAACCCTAATTTGGCACGATGGCAAATGGTAAGATTTTGTGCGTCTGATTTGGAAGCCCCGTAAGTACTCTAATGCCTTTAGTTGATTAATTGATTAATTAATTGATGGTAGTCTATTGCCAATTTACCTGTCACAATCAATTTTTGTCTCACTCTTTAGGTAGTAATAAAACTCAGTGACAAATACTCAAGCTATGGAAATTAAATGCGCAACACTCAATACTCCGTAAAAATCAACATGTGAGCTGAGCGTTGTGTGCATAAAATATTAAATGTAGTGGTAGTGCGTGTGAGCAGAAAGTGTCCCCAATTAGTGCGAAAGCACTAGAATGACTAGACACTTAAATAAAAGTGATCTTTAAGGGTGGATCCAGGGGGGATGATTTGGGTGAATTGTTACTCCCCTTGGAATTGAAAAATAATAAGAATACAGGATAAGGTAAGACCTTTAAAAATATGCTATGTGGTGCTTTCTATGTAAAAGCCACCCTCTTAAAATTAATTAAACCATGATTGAACCTAATGAGTTTGACCCTCCCCCTGGATCTACCACTGAGTAGATTATAAAGATAAATGCTGTGTATAATTTTAACCCCCCATATGGGTTTAAACTTCACAAAATAACCTTAAAAACAAGAGATTTTGAAAGCGCTTATGAGAGCTATATGTGTGTGTTGACATGTAATTACTATCTATTTAATATTATCCACATTTAAAAACTCATCAGAATTAGGGAAAAATTCATAGTAAGAGTGAGAAAACAAGTTACTTAATTTATCCCTTTGCATCAAAATGAGAGGCTCTAGGGATCTGCAATCAGTGTTAATTCTATGCACAAGAGTATGTAATAACAACAACTCATATAGTTGTGGCTAAGTGTAATGTAAATGTTTGTCAAACAAGCCAACTGAAAATTGACCACATGATACTAAACTTTACTTCACCATTTTTTATTTATTTTTATTTCAAATGAATGGGTAAAATCTAGTGTTTTGTAATTAAAACACACAAAAACACACCTGGCCTATGGTAAGACATTATTTTACTATCATGACTGTTATGATCTACATTAGCTTTAATGTCAACTACAATCATTTCCAAGAAAGAAAATATCAGAACTGCTATTATGGAAGCTCATTCCTAGTTCACTTGAGAAAGATGGAATTGGTTGAGCTATATATATATTGTGGAAAGTTGCATTTGTCATATGTTTGAATATATAAGAGAAAGTTTTGTTATCTTTCTATTGAGGGTTTGTCTGTATCAGACTCTCAATGCTTGTAAACAACTAATTCAAGTTCAAGTTCATTCACTGTTTATTTTCAAAAGCAACACACACATAGCTGAAAGAAGTAAAAATAAACTCAAGTTAGGTTTTTACACTTAAATTTTTGTTTTTAAAATAACACTGGCCAACAGATAATTAATTAGTCAACAAAATAACTTTCTAGTTTCTTGTAAGCACATTCCCAATGTCAACATGATTGTTTACCACGAACTAAAATTTCAATGCCAATAAAATGCTGATTCATAATAAAAGAAGATAGCTACATGAATCTAGTTGTGAATTTGAAAAATCAAGTTAAAATGAGCAAAAAATAGTTGTTAAAAACATCACAGTCATATAAGTTATTGATAGAGTGGTGCAAGTGCTTGATTATGAATGCAAATTGTAGAGCTCTGCATGATATGTTTTACTTCCAGGGTTAAAAACTAATAGATGACATCATTATTTTTTACATAATATTAACACAAAAAATCAGACCACTAGAAAACACCTCCAGGTTTTTTGAACATGTGAAAACATTAATTACTATGTCCAGAATATCCAGGATCATAATACACTCAACAATAAATTCATTTCCAATACTAACATATATATCTTGTTATTGGAGGGAAAAAACTTGCCATAGACGTAATTTGCAAATTTAAATCCAGGTAAACAAGCTGGAAAACAACACAGTTGCTCCCAAGTTCCAGCACATTCTATAACCTTTCTTGATTTAAGTTCAACAAAAATATGTCTCTGTGAAAAACACTGAAACATGGACACATACTTGAGATTTAAGTATGTGATAGAACATGTTATTTGCGTCATTTCCAACTGTTGGTCAAACAAGGATCTCTGATTTCTATTTAGCATTGGTAGAATATGACCTAACTATATATAGGTTAGTGGAAGCCAATGGATAATAACAGTTCAAGAAGTCTGAGAGGAAGCAAAACAACCTATTTTGGAATTTGTTGGAGTTTTTGAGAATTTTGTCCCAGACACCTTTCTGTACACTAAATGTTGTGTATACTAATTTTCTGTCAATTTTACATTCCACTAAATTTTATTATTTGTAAACAAACACGCTCCAATGATCCCAGAAATGTTGTTGGAAGAAAAAAATACCTTAATAGTGTATCAATATAATAGGGTACAATGCTAGCTATTTGCAGAAAAGGCGGAAAACAATTTATTATTTACTTTTCATAAGTATTTCTTCTAATTTCTCTTCAAAATGAAAAAGCCATATAAAGGTGGACAGCTTCTCAATAATTCAATGTTTCCAATAGCTCTAGATTCTAGCGAAATCTGTTTTAGTACTGGCGTCAAAACGCATCCAAAACATTACGTTCTCACTGGGTTTATTCCTAAGCCCGCCTTTAGCAATTTAAATATTACTCCAAGTCTTTGGGGAACTGATTCAAGAATAATATGATAGTACTGTATATATCACTACTACCCAACCATCAAATCAGCAAAGGAATTTATCCAAAAAGCATTCAACCTTTGATAGGTATTTAATTCAAAATTTACAAATAACGTTTCTGATGATAAACAACTATGGCTTTAATAAGTGTGAAAAATACATACAAAAATAGGCTATTCAAATGGGGAGTGCTGAATAAATAAGTTGGACTGTAGTCACAAAATGATGTCACTGTGTTCACAACTCGTACTTTTTAATATTTTCACTTACTATTTAGCGGAATCTCCGAGTTGATATTCTCTTGATCGACTAAAACACTGCTGCACACCAGAATCCTGCCATAATCTTTTCATAGACTCGGTTAATTCGGGAGAGAAAGGTTCTGTATCGTCTGCTCTGGCTATAACGTCGAATACCATTTTAGCATCCATCTGAAAGACCAGCAAACAATAAGAATAGCCTTCAGCCAGAGAGAGGGGTAAAGGAGCAACAGTTTGTTGAGGTGTGAGGCCATTTAAGTGATTTTTAAACGCGATAACTGAGACTCACATAAACTAAGGAATAAATTCATGAAATAATACCAAAAAAGTGTATCGAAATCTCACCAGTCTTTCATCGTTTTCAAAGTCAATCCGTAATTTATCCATTGCACGGATAATTGTAAGAAGAGAGTAGATGGTATTGCTAAAAACAAGCGGCTTGTACTGTCTGTAATCTTCGGGTGAAAAGCCATGATCATGAATGATCCTAGAGAATATAAAGTCAACAATCGATGAACACATTTAACTCCACCAAAATAACAGAGAAACGAAAATAAAAGTTAGTTGCACCCAATCTGTAGTCAAGGAAGAGGTCAAAATACGATACCCATACCTCATTTGTTTGACAATCGTACTTTTTCCTGACTCTCCTGCACCCTAAACACAGATAAATTAGAGCCATCAGAGCCTTAGATTTAATATCTTAAATATGAAATAATGTGCAAACTATACGAGATCGTTGTAGGAGAGGTTGAAGTCCACGCCTCCTCGTAACAGCTCAACTCTAACTTTGAAATCAACTGCATATCCCTCTATGTTTGCAACATTCTTGGTTAAATATTTTCACTTACAGCAAGATACCTTCAAAAAGCAAGTCTCAGATATCCTAAGTTATTAAAGATCTGTAAAATGAGTTCGGTCTTAAAGGAATATTTGCCGTATCCCAGACATAAATACACCAAAATACAAGCAAACAACCGTCTTAGTCCTACCGAGTAACAACAGTTTCACATCCCTTTCCGCCCGAGCTCCTTCAAGTTTGAGATTTTTTTCAATCGCTTTGCTCCTTGCAATGGCAGCTCTTTCTTCTGCACTTAAAGTGCAACCCATTCTGAAAAGGGAGCCAGGCTATGATGGCTGCTTTAGGTCGAAAACACAAGAAGAAAATAGCAGACTTCAACCTCCATTGGTCTCTCGGTTTCAGAGCGATTTTGGTCCGCGATTTCGCCCACGTTTTGACAGGCCCGCATAAATTATCTCTAGAATTAGTAATTTATTTGACCTCGGCCAATCACATCGCTAGAAAAACAATGCACAATCATCGGGCTGTCCATCGGAAACCACTCGGTTAGATCAAAAACAACATTCGGAAACCTTTCGGTATTTTCGCCAAATCTGCCAGTGCCAACAAAATTTATCTAGGAAAACCAAATATTTCCTTGTTCAAATTCATATTTCATTCTCTCGAGATATGATTCAAAATTGGGAAAGAGCTTTTGATTTCCGTGCAGTCGTGACTAGCAGTTGCAGTAGAAATTAAGAATATTCTTATATGATATTAATTGAGGTCTATTTTCGTCCTTCCACTTAGGGATGCCGAAGTAAACAATCGTGTTCGTGGGCGGTCAAAAAGGCAACGGAAGTGATCGTCTTGACCATGGCACCGGTTCACTTTCGTTATGTTAGCGACCCCGATTACACTAAACTGTAAGTATTGCCATAGTGTAGGGCCATAGCCACCAGTGAGGTTGGTCCGGTTTTAACAGTATCATTTTTATTCGTCTTTGTTCATTGTTAATATGATGTTGACAGTGCACAGTATTAGGGAATATAAAAGTTTTTTACCCTCAAAAATCGTTTTAAAAATATGTATATATAACTGATTTGTTAATTAATCTAGTATATGATTAGTATTATTGTTTATTGAAAGTGAAATTGCCCTTTTTAATGCTTTCTTTTTTATCATCTAGTAACTTAACTGTATCCGCGCGGAAATACATATACGCATGGTTCTGGTCATGGAATGAAAGTTTTCACTTTTCAAAGTGTTCATACATGAAAATAATAAGGAAATGAGCATTTTTCAGCCATACTTGCTTTGGTTCATCAAAGGCAAAACAATAGCTTTGTTCTATGGAGTTTTCAAACCATTCCACTCCATTAACTATGATTTTATATATGTTTTTGCGTGTGGATTTTAAAAGGATTGGAACGTACAGAGAGACCCATGATGTTCAAAAATGGGTGGACCGCGACGTTTCGACTGCTACTGCTACTAGTCTTCATCACGAGATGTGTAATTATACCGTCAGTCTGGTTCATAGGATGACATTCGCCGAGACTGACGTTCAGTATATTAGAAGACAACCTTCCAATCTACACCATCGCCTGACGAAGACTAGCAGTAAAGCAGCCGAAACTTGCGGTTCGTGGTCCACCCAACCGGTCACTCATGTGAGACAAACGAAGAAGTGTCATATCTGATTTAATCCACAATGAATGACCCTTTTCTTTTTAATATCATTTGGTGTTGTACAGCAGCGCTGCCCTATAAGTCAGAAACGAAATCTCAGCATAGGTTTTATTAACGGTACGCAAAAATTTTTAGCTTGTTTTTTTCTTTTTTTGAATAGTGCTGTGTGTGTGGTATTTGCGGGATCTATTTCGTACGTATACGCACATACACATCGATAGTATTATAAGATCGTTTTTAGGGTGAAATGTCTAATAAGTCCTTTTTTCCCACTAGAGCCGAGTTTTTTCCCCCAAAAAGGCTTTCGAAAGTAATATTCTTAAAAACTTAGTTTTCAAAACGTTTTTTACTGTACAAAGACAACTAGAGTCCAAATATCAAGATATTTGTTACTCGCTCGCTCCAGTCTGTTTCTCCTGCCTTTATTTACTCTATCTGAATAGTTGACACAGAATCAGTAAGATCATATATCATTCCAATGAGTGAGAAAGACAAAAGAAAATGATTACGATTTTTAGCGTTAAACGTTTGAAATTTATACTCCACTGAGAGCTTTTGCGATTTTTTCACTAGCTAGGCTACGTTGCTTCGAACAAAATCACACACCCACAAATCAGGATATCATTGAATGAACGCTTAATATAATCAGTAATATCATACTCGATACTTCATGAAAGCAACAAAGGCCAACATTTGTACCCATTCCATTGCCTATCGGTTACTCTATCATAAACACACTTCCTCCGGTATAGACTGGTGTTTTGAATGGGAGGGGGGGGGGGGGAGCAAATTACTATTTAGACTTGGAGGATCTTGGAGGTTACGTGTAGCTTGATTTC
>NW_028292580.1:982126-1122126 GCF_029948245.1 Actinia tenebrosa
GGCTGCTCAGGCTGCTCTATGTTTTGAAGCTCCCAAGTACTCAGGGACGGGGCTGCCCGTGAGTTTTTTGATTGCCCACATGACGATTCACGCGGCCTTGAAGCTTTTACATCGAATTACCAACTTGTTTTAGAAGCCATATCGTAGATTAGAGGGGTCGGTTTTCCGCGCCTTTAGTCCAGGGTCGTATTCTTCGTCGGTAATGTAGACTGACCTTCTTCGTGGTGGGTCAAAATCGTTCACTTCTACTTCCATATATATGATAAGATCAAAGTTAAACCAACGTATTTACATAAAAGGTTGGCGGGAACTGAAAGCAGAACGCACCTTTCACGTGTCACCTTTACCCCAGCAGCGGCTAAGCCAGGGAAACCCTGTAGTAGGCGTGCACCGCCTAACGGATAACCAGTGTGGTTCCTGGCACCCTGGCGCTAAGGTTTGACTAGCAATACAACCACAACACTGCGGACGTGCGTTACGTCGTCAAAACGTGGGTGGGTAGGAAAACTCGTTTACAAAATACGCGTAAAGATTCGCCGGGAATCCGTTGCTGCGAACTGCAAGGGAACACATCCCCCATGGATTGTATAGCACGTACAAAGAGATGGTTGACGCATTGACCCCGCGCGCAAAGGATAGAGCAGGGAATCGCCAGTGATGCCATACGCAGGTAAGAATGCGCAACCTCTGGCGCCTCAGCGAGGAAGACCGAATAACAGACGGCCTTATGGTACTAAGCATGTAGTTCCATTAAGAATTTCGGAAGTTAGTTATCACGAAACCACGGCGCATATACTCAAGGCAGCTAAGCGAAACTACAGTCGAACAGTAACCCCAGCTAGCAGACCACTACGAACATCCTACGGAAAGGACGTAAAGTTCAGCAGCCGTCCACCCATACTCCGTTACAACTTAGAGCTGCAGTATGAAACGGATACAGCGAAGACTTAGCACGTAGCGCCGGTATGAGAATACAGATCCGGGAAGGCTTTCCTTACGATCAGGTCGTGATGTATAAGACGTTCAGCTTTACGAATAAAGTCGCAAGAGGTACTAACCAGGTAAGCATTTTAACCATTCCCAGGCGCAGCCAATTTACAGGGATAATGTGCTGTTTCGCAAAGAACATACACAGCAGGATTGCGCGACTCTGAGCATTCTTTAATCCTAACATTACCATACGTAGGTGTTAGCATCAACGGAGTACCTAATAAGGGTCTACTCACAAGGGATAAAGCCCGCGGATATGTACCGGGAAGTCGCACGTAAGTTTGGCGACCAAATTGGTCCAAAGGAATTCTTTAGGATAAAGTATGCGCTGTGTATTGACATGCGCACCATTAACGACGAAGGACCTACATGGTCAGGGATTACGGCTGGTAAATACCCAGGACGGCATACGTTTGGAAATCAAGCGCACCAAACATGCCAGCGACACTACTAAGATTAATGCATACATTTTCGTAGTCTCAGACGCGCAACTAAGCGTGGAAATGAACCAGCTAAAGAGCGTTGCGTACTGAAAAATTCATTACGTATAGCATGCTCCGCGTATTTGAAAACAACGAAACTAAACTGCAATGCATAGTGCAAAGCAACAAGCTGTACTTTAAGGCGAAAGAGGTAGCAAAGGCATTAGGTTACGCAGACACCAAAGATGCTATTAAAGTTCACGTGCGGGATAAGCATAAGAAGAGGCTTAGCGAATTTAGAATAGAGGTGAATCGCCTCCCTTCTGGTTCACACCCACAATCCCTGTACGTGACGGAATCTGGTTTGTATCAGTTAATATTTAGCTCCAAGCTACCGACAGCAGAGGCATTTCAAGATTGGGTCTTCGAGGATGTCCTACCAACGTTAAGGAAGACAGGAAAGTACTCTCTGGATGGTCCAAACAAGTTAGTCTTCAAGATCGAGAACGAGTTCGACCTGCACAAGAAAGTCGTAGATTACATACGCCGGTTCACCCTACGCTGTTATTAGCACCTGGACTCGGGGAATTGCAAGATACCACCAGTAAAAGGATAACGTGCTGGCAAAAGGGCTACCAGGCAGGTCAGCCCGACATCCTAATTCTTAACTCCCATAAAAAATACAGTGGGTTATGTCTGGAACTGAAGACGCCAAAGGGTAACGGTGTATTGTCCGACAAACAAAAAGCGGTATTGACGCAATATGAAATGAATGGTTATCTTACGATGGTTTGCAACGATTACGATCTGATCTGCAGGGAAATCGACCGTTACGTCGACGGCATTCGCATACCTTGTCCTGGCTGCGTTAAGGCTTTCAAGTCACAGGAGACGCTACAAACGCACCGAAAGATATTTCATAAATATAATGATAGTTGAACAAACTCACTGGCGCGAATTAATACAAGGCATTTCATACGAAATAAAAAATTACGTCGTCTTCGAGGACATTAACCGTTTAAGGTTGGTCCTCTTAGACGGCAGCCAAGAGTACAGTTTGTGGGCTCCTGACTGCGTACGGTACGTACTGCAAGGCGAAGAGTACACTCACATACGTAGCTATGGTAAAGTCAACGGTCGATGGAAGTTCGACGTTGAAAGAAAGGCGGAGGCTAATCCATTGTGTGATTAGTCGTCCTCATGGGCTTCTAGGTATGGTCTGCTACGTCGGACCTCATTTTTTCCGACATGAAATCGATCGATATCGTAATCAAGGCTCCTCCTGCGAACGCTGCGACGTAAGGTAACATCAATATTAGACCATTCTTTTCGTATTGCAAGGTAATGGTCTAAAGGCTTGGGACCTTCGTACAGGCAACACCAAATATGTTGACCGCTGCGTTGACAACCACATTTATCGCAGATGCCGTCCCAGTGTTCTCGGTTCTCCCATCTTACTCCTTCGTAGTCGTCAAAGCATACGAAATCTTGGTCTATTTCTTTTTTACGCAGCACTAAAGCCCGGCTGGTTTCAAGGGGGCAACATCGCTCTGCTAAATCGCCGTGGGTTTCACAGACGACTTCTTCGAGGTGGTAACGTCGGCAGCGGTATTTATGCCAGTTCTCTTCAAAGAGGGGTTCATCGCATCGGTGGCAATGGCCTTTAAGGCAGACTCTATGCTCGCGGTGATATCGTAGGGCCTGTACGGTGGACAATTCCTTACCGCAGTCGCCACAAACAGTGCTGATGGTCTTTTGACAGACTTTCTTGGAAAGGTGGTATTGCAGTCGCTGCTTGCTACTAAAGGCTCTATCGCATTGCATGCACTTCATTATATATACCTTATTTTTTATTGTTAAATTGTTAAACCCTGTAAGGGGTTTTAGGATAGGGTCTATTATTTCTTGTTATTTTGTTAAGCCCCCCATTAAAAGATGAGGTATCATTCTTTCTCATTGTTGAAGCCAGCAAAAAGATAATCATGTTAACCATTCTTCGATTTAACAAAATAACAATAAAAAATAGACCCTTACTTGAGACCTCTTTGCAGCATTTAACAAAATAACAATAAAAAAGAAGACCTATGCTAATTCCTCTTGCTGGGGCTTAGTAAGATCTTCTTTGCGGCCTCTTACTCTTCTCGAACGTCGTCTAAAGTCCTTTGTGCTTTAGTATCCGCGGGACACCAATGTCCAACGAAGTCTTCTTCAGAGAATACCTTATTACAGTGACAGCAGCTGTGTTTCTTACGAGGCGTCGGAGGGGTAACGATGATGCAGTCAGCAGGTAGTTCGCACGTAATGCAGTCCATATATCTATGGGGGATATCGAATGAAGTCCTTAATGGACTCCTTAGCCCACGTCGCCATCGTCAAAAGCGCACCAAACCGTTCCGCGCGCTTCAGACCACACATTTCATCGTACAATTCCTGTACGCGCTCTTTTAACCGGTCTATCTCCTCCCTTTGCATTTCTATGGTGTCTCTTTTATCTTTTGCGTCGGCGGCAATCCTTCTTACTGCTTCCACTGGGTCCATCTATATATGAACCCAGATCACATGCCTTGTAACGTTCTGATAGTAGGACCCACCGGCTGCGGAAAGACCCAGTTCATCGTGGAGCAGCTATTAGGACCCTTTAGATACCGCTTCGACTACATAGTACTATTATGCCCCACCTACGTGAATAACCGCACCTGGGAAGGCATAGGCAGGAATGATGACGACTTCTTCGTAGATATCTTAGACCCTAACGAGTTATCCAGCCATTTGAAGTTCTGGCATAAGCAATTCCCTAAGGATACGCAGACGCTCCTCATATTGGATGACATTGCCTGTGGGGACGACGTAAAAAGACGCACTTCCGAGCTCGTTAAACTCGCCTTTAGCGGTAGGCATGACAATATCAGCGTTTGGTTGCTTTCCCAGCAGCTTACCAGTGTCTCTAAGCCCTTTAGGGAAAACATAGGCTCTCTCGTAGTATTTTATACTCCAAGTAAGTCTGACCTGGAAACCATCTTAAGCGACTACGGCGGCGAGATAAGCAAGGAACAGCTGCACGAATACATGCGGCATTTAAAAACGCATCAACATTCCAAGATGATCTTCTCTTTGAGGTTTCCGTATGACGTTAACATATATGGACATTGAGCAGCTCATAGATGAAGCCCCCACGCAGCTAGATGAAAGCAACCTTAAGGAACAACTTAACATCCTCGTGTCTTCGGGGAAGTGTAAAGAAATGATAGGCAAGGAACTTACCCATGAGCAAGTTAATAAGTTGTCAGAAGAGGAAGTTAAGAAGTTCCATAAGAGGTACGAGGCCGCCCTTGCAAGTAAGACCACGGACACCGTAGCAGACTCCGCTATCCGACTTGCGACTAAATTGCTTGGACTTGCGCTGCCCATAGACGACGTGGAGCGACTACAGAAGGACATAAGAGATGACTATGTCATATCCCAAGAACTTAAGATAACCTGCGGGTGGTTGTCTTTGAAGTGCGGTAAGTTAATGGCAGTCGCCTCTGCGGCACTTCACGTAGCTCAGCACGTCGACTTGAAGGAGGTACTAGGTTCCTTCGGAACATCTTGGAAGGACTTCAAGAAGGGCAGAGAAGTCGAAAAGGTCTTTCAGGTAGCACTTGCTGAGGTACCTGATCAAGTCGCCTCAAGTACTTAGTCAAGTCGTTGTCAAGTCACCTCAAGTACTTAGTCAAGTCGTCCTTAAGTCATTCTCAAGTACTTAGTCAAGTCGTTGTCAAGTCGTCATCAAGTTACTTGTCAAGTCCTTCAAGTCCCTTAGTATAAGATGAGTGGTACCGAAGAACAACCTCAGGAGGAGCAGAAGATTACCAAGCCTAAATCTGCGGGCAGAGTTGCCGCGGGAAAGAAGCTCGCGGAGATGAATAAGAAGAACAAAGCAAAGAAGGTGGAAAAGGTGGAGGACGAAAAGGAATCCTCCATTAATCCTGGGTACGTCATTGGTGCGTTAGGAGTCGTTATAGCAGCAGGCAGCCTTTACTTACAATGGCGGGCTACGAAGCCAGAAGTAAAGTGGGAGGCCGTGCATGTGCCGCCAACATATCACGCACCTGTAGAGACGAAAAAGAGTAAGATCCCTGAAATGGAGTAGATTTATCACCCGTGGCGACCTAGATTTTCCTTCTCGCTTTGTAATATAATGTCGACCGCGTTGTTGAAAACTGTTGAAGAAGCAGCTATTATTACTTCTATTGTTGCGGGTATTGGTTGGGTAGGTAAGAAAGTGCTCAAAGAAGACTTTACTGAAGACCCAAGCAAGAGCTTCGCTAACTTTGCTAAGATGACCGCTGCCGTTGGCGGGGCTATCATGGTAAAGGATTACCTACGGAAGGAAAAGTACCTACCTAATGTATAATGGTTAGCTTAGTCGCAGGTGGAGTCATTGCAGCTTTAGCATTCACTGGAGCTAATTATGGTGGTCAATATTTGGATAGATTAGTCAGAGGCGACAAAAGCGGTGCCGCCGAAAGGAAGAGACACGACTTAGCGCTGGAGAAATATCAGCGGGACGTGGCGGCTTGGAATGAAAAAAGACAAGCTTACAGGGATTGGTTGGATAAGAACTACCAAGACAAAATGCAGGCAGACAAGAACTTCGAAAACACAGACTACGCCTTCAAACTTTATGCGCAAGCACACCCCGACTTTAGGTTAAGAAAGCCTCAGTTCAAGAATTACTACCAGCCTTCTAAGAAACAAAAAGACAATGAATTGGTCTTTGTAGGAGTCGCAGGGCTGGCGGGAGGCGTGGCCTTGGCGTATCTAATATAATGATCGTCTTTTTGGAAAGCGACAAGAATAACTTTACCACTTGTCTGAATCCTCCCATCCGCGCGGAAAGGGTTCGGTTGGTTAGTTGCTCTTTGTACAATTCTTGGTATAATTTAATTAATGGCTTTGTCATCGGAACTTCCGGCACCAAACGAAAAATACCAGATTCCCATTACACCCCAATAACACTGGCTAAGGAGCTAGCGAAGCATGGATATACTCTTACCACAGGATTGCCCCATGAAATGACATTCAAGAAAAATAATGGGAGCGCCAATCTAAAGGACAGTTCATTGGTAGAACTCCTGGGCCTTACTAGTACCACGATAAATAGCGGCAGTACATATGATGTGAAATGGAAAGTCGCATCCTCTTACGAAGTCTATTGCGACTTGGTTCATAGTTACAACGATGGAGAAAAGTCTTCTCTTATGTCCAAGTTTCTGCCCCAAGGTAATCCATTTGACCCAGTAGAATACACTCCCATTTCTTTGAGCTATGACTTATCTAATTTGGTAGAAAGCATAAACATCACCATTAAAGTGGACGGAAAGGCGGTGGATTTTAACGGACGTAAGATCAATCTTGTTTTGGAATTCATATAATGGGCCGCGTAGAGGACAAACTTAAAAGGATTTACTATGGGCCGGAAGGCTATTGGAGAGGAGCGTCAGCTATCAAGAAACTCGCGACCGCGGCCAGGGTATCAGACGAAACGGCTAAGAACTGGTTGAAAAAACAAACCCTCTGGCAGGTTTATCTTCCCGTGCCTAAGTACATTCCCAGGCCCAGCTTCACCGTAAATACCCCCAATGAAGTTCATCAGGCGGATTTGCTTTTCTTGCCGCACGATAAGGTGAGAAAGAAGACCTATAGGTACGCTTTGACCGTAGTCGATATCGCAAGCAGATACAAGGACGCCGAACCTATAACCAGTAAGGATTCTGGGGAAGTCGCAGAAGCCCTAGGTAGGATTTATAAGCGCGTCTTGAAATGGCCTAAGCTGCTGCAAGTGGATGCGGGGACGGAGTTTATGGGCGTGGTTACCAAGACCCTGAAAGACCACGACACTAAGATTAGAAGAGCTAAAGCAGAGTACCACAGGGGTCAGAGCATCGTCGAAAGATTCAATAAGACCTTGGCCGAGCGTCTCTTTGGGTACCAGTATTGGAAAGAGCTGGAAGATCCCTCCAAACGCAACAGGGAATGGACCCAGAGGCTCCCCCAGGTCGTCGCGGCTTTGAACAACGAGGCGGCCAGGGCTACGGGGATAAAACCCAGGGATGCCATAAAAAAGAAACACGTGGAACACAAGTCCTACGTCAGAAGTTCGAGGGCGGTCTTCCCCCATGAAAAGAAATTAGGTAATGTCACGGTTCGATATCTCTACGGACCGGGTGAATTAGAAGGAGGATCCAAAAGAGCTACGGATCCTAATTGGTCTTTGGAAACTTACCAGATCCGAAGCGTAATAGCTAAGAAGGGTCAGCCCATCTTGTATTATCTTCATGATGGTCCCACGCGTGGGTTCGTCAAAGAAGAACTGCTTATCGTGTGATGTCCGAATGCTATCGTATGCACTCCGTCATCACACATCCATCGCTTACCGTCAAATGCAGACAGTGACACCTTCTCCTGCGTGACGTTATGTATCTGATGACCATAGCTGCGCAGGCTGTTCATCTTATGCCGCTGTTCCTTGCGTGTTCGTAATACGTTGAGGTAGGACTCGTGCGTAATGTCCTTCTTAACCACATACTTTTTTACGCCTTTAGCTTTCTTTTCTACGCCGTCTAACTTTAGCACGCTGTACATCTTTGGTTTCAGACCCACGTACTCTACTATGGGTTTTCCTAACATTTCGTCTTTCATCTTCCCAATTACCTTCTTATTCTTCGCAGAGTAAAGGAAGTGCTCCTTCGGGTAACCGCTGGTGTCGTACTCGTCTATGTCGGGGAGGCAGTCTTTGTAAACGTCTTCCGTTTGCACTTCTAGAATTAGGGAGTCGGTGTCTGTGTACAGGAGGCGACAGCGGTCTCCGTACTTTGGCTTAAGCTTATCGTAGTAGAACTCATACATAAGCAGCTTCGATAGATCCAGCACCGTAAAGCCTGTGTAAACGGGCTTGTTTAGTAAGAGGTTTGCCTTTTTCATGTGAATCACGTAGAAGTTCAGCATTTCTACGTATCTAACGAAGCCTGGCTGTGACACGTATGCTTCTGCTTCCTCTTTGGTGCTGACTATTTTTACGCTTACGCGCTTGCGGATGTTCTCCATTGTCTTTCCGAACACGCTGTTGTTCATCAGTTTGAAGAGGTTTTTCTCGAAGTCATTTTTCGCTGCGGTACGCTTTTGCGTGTTAAAGTCAATGTAGGGGCGCATCCAGGGCTCCTGCGTGAATTTTAGGACTCTGTGGATCTTCTCTACGCGCATTCCGTGTCGCACGTAGAACTGTAGGTTGCGGTAATGCACCACATACTTCTTCTTATCCATCAGGTTCATAGTTAGTTTCCTGTACGGTTTGTAACCAGGGCACATTTCCCTCTGCAGCGGACTTAGCTGCTTAAATGGTATCTCTATCGCTTCTGGTGCTAAGGGGAACTCATTGTGTTCGTCGTGCAGGCGCTCTGGGTACTCCAGATCCACTTCTAAGACGTAACCCTTGTCTTCCTCCTTTCCTACCTGCATGTAGAAGTCTATCGGCTTCACTGGATCCCATTCGAAGTCTCTCACAGGTAGGTACTGTGACATTGCCCAACCATAAAGGTTATTCGCATCCAGGTAGTAAATGTATGTGGTTGGTTTCTCTGGGTCGTGCTCTACTAAGGGGTTGTTTGCGCGGGCGTAACGTCGGCTGGGCCCGCATACGCCGCCGCGGATACCGTCTTCCATAAACCGATACATGTCGTACTCCGTTAGGAGATCCAACTGCGCATTTGTCTTCTTTAACAAAGCACTCCAGCTGAGCCCAGGAGCCGTGTAGAAATTAGCGGGATCCAATCCGTAATATTCCATAGCCATCTTTCTGAAGCTTTGGAAAACATCTGCGAGCAGCACTACGTCAGACCTTAGGTAGATGTCGTGGTAGTCCCCCATGTTCTCACAGGAGTACTTTTCCCACACGTCTAACGCATGCTGGTACTCCTCATCCTTTATGCCGGACTCGTTTAGGGTGCTGTAGAAGCGATCTTTGGGTGGTAGGGACTCTTTGAATCGATCCCAGGAATCCATGTATTCGTATGGGTAGACTCCTTTCCTTTCCGCGCCATATTGACTGGAAATGGGAAAGTTGGTGTTATACTTTACGAGGTTTGCTAAGGAGTCCGCCATAAACTGCTGCGAATCTAAGAACTTCAGCTTACCCACAGTTACGGACATGTAGCGCTCTTTGTTGTTGGGTATGCATTTGACGTCGGAGCCGTCTGTTCCTTGTAGTAGCAAATGGGAGTCGTAACCCCTTAAATTGTGAAAGAATACGGGTATTTCCATTTCTGGATCTACTTTGAAGTTTATATTGCATTTCCAATGAGCCGCTCCTCTGTATTTACCCGTGATGTGGCAGTGATCCCTAACCTTATCCACATAGAAATCCTCAACGAATGCTTTATGACAATGAATGCAGTGCGTGGAGGGCTTTCCCGGCTTCTCACCTTTCTTAGCATACTTCCCGCATTTAAAATGAGCTTCTCCTAGATACTTTCCATCTTCATCCCACGCTTTCTTGGCTCGTCTTCCAAACTGAAGAAGCGTATGTTGACAAATGTGGCATTTTTTTGCCTTGTTAAAAGCCTCCTGGTTCTCTTTGGTAAATTCCATCTTCTTTGGACGTCTTAATTGTTCTCTAATCTCCCCCTCCTCTTCTCGCAATGCTTCTAGAAACTCATTAGCTGCGTTCTTACCTCGGTAAATCACAGGAGGGTTTGCTTTACCGTCTGATCTGACTACTATGTAACCAAAGGAGCAGATCTCGTGTAATCCTACCTTATTCGTGGCACCACGTTTCTGCTCTTCCTTAGTTATCAACGCTTCGAAGTCTGCATATATCACGTAAGGCACTTGCATCTGCTTTTGATGGTCTGCGTATGAAAGCTCTTTGTTGGTGGGCATCTGGATCCGTTGCGCCACTTCTTCGACTCCGCGGCAGATCTCATCGTGTTTCTTTAGGGCATTTAAGGATGTAAATGACAGCAAGCAGCAGTCACAGAAGTACTTTTTGCCTTTGTGCTTAGTATGTCTGTAGAATAGTCTGCTAATGTGTTTAACCCATGAGTAGTGTCCGCCGTGGTAGAATAAATGTACGCGCTCTCCTTTACTTTTTGACAGAACTAACGGTACTATCGTCTGCTCTCTGGCTCCGTAAACGTTAATTGCTAGATCGTTTATTTCCTCAAATATGGGGATGTCTATCAACTGCATGGGAAATTCCACACCATCCCACTCTAAATCATCTGTGGGATACTTACTTGTCCTACAGGGATCCTTCTCTGCTGGATACAGTGCAGACCTGATTGCCCACATAAAGCATCGATTGTCTTCATTCTTCACGTTTACAATAGCCTTCTTCCTTTCTACCCACGTTGGTAGCGGTACGTAACTCCCCCCTCGTATGGGTACGTACCTGGCTATACTTATCTCTATTCCTTCAACCTCCTCTACTGTCCAACCCGATCCTTCTTTCGTGTAGTTAGACAGCGACTCCATTATTGCTTCTAAGGCTTCACTGAGTGACCTATCCAGATTCGTGGATTCTAATATCACTAACGACTTTGATCGCAACATTGCTGTCGTCATTACCTCGTCTTTTGACAAACTTACTTCTACCATTATGCTCGCTTTCAGGGCTCCTAATTCTTCTATACCTTTTCGGAGAGTCCTTTTAACCTTCCTTTCTGACTGACGCCAAAACTGTCTAACGTCAATCTCACCGTTACCGGGTATTGTCACCGTGCTGAAGTTGCTTTGGGATTCCATCTATATAATAGGAAATATTTTATACCTAATACCAAGCACTTTTTAGGTCGTCGTAGTCGTACTCACAGTCCTGACAATGCCAAAACAATTTAACCTTAGTCTCAAACTTCTTACCACATCCACAATCATAACTGCTCATACACTTCGTCTTCATTTTCAAATGCTTTTTCAAATCCGCTTCTTTCTTAAAAGTTCTCTTACATTCTTCGCACTCCATATATAGACTAACATATTTGCGCTGTTGCCCCCAACCACACTTGGAGTGGGGATTGTCCGTAGGTGGATTTTTGACACGGGTCTTGCCCGTGTTGAGATTGCGCTGGAACCCCCATTCCCTATACTACTTTCTATAACCATGGTCACTTGCTTAAACATTAAAAAAACACAGATTATATCACAACATATATTAAAAGTATATATATGAATTGAAATACAAATATGAATTTCACTTGTCATTGTTTGATAAACTAATTGTGCAACTCAAGTGACCATGCATGGTTAGAGTAGAGTGCAGGCCATAACTCCATGAAACAAAACTTAACATTTATTGTTAAATTGCACTATTTTTTACAAACTATAATGCTATCGATGAAGCAGAGCATTGCAAACAACTAGCTTTTATGTGTTTCTTTGTGTTTTTCATGCCTTAGTGAATTCTTAGTTTGTCGATAACTAAGTGCAGTAAAAACCCGCATGTAAGAACCTAGGGAATTAAGAACCTTCTGGCAGAAATTTGATTTTTTAATACCCCAAAATATAAGAACCTCTTTGTAGCCAAACAAATTCCAACAGGTTCTTATATGTGGGGTTAAATTATATTATTGTTATATTATTGTTACAGCAGGGTTTCCATATTGGCAGTTCTTGGTGGAAAGATACATTGTATATATCATTGATCAATTAATTTTGTTGGACTTTTGGCAACATGGATACATGAAAAAATATATATAATGAAGAACAAACCACACTTTATACTATTTTCTGATAATCAACAATGTCTACTCTGTAGAAATTAAGAACCTACTTAAGAACCTACTTAGCCTGAACTGTCAATAAGTACCCCATAATACAAGAACCTGTTTTGACTAATAGTACTTAGTATTTTTTTCATGGATTTATGGCATGCACTCTAGAATGACTGTAACATTATTCACACAGTATGGCTATGAATATAATACAATATGATTCCCATCCAAACCATGCCTCCATAGCCCAAGGAATTTGCATGCCATTCATACTCTAAATCTGAAAATATCATATACACCTACTTGCAAGAAGGTAGTCATACAAGAATAGAACATTTGTAATTTAATGAGAAAGGAATTCATCAAAAGACAAAAGAAAAAGTTCTGCTTCAGTGATCTTCTTTTGTTTTGTAATGTAATTCCTATCCCACTAAATCACTAATGTTCTATTTTAGTATGACGTTCTAGCAAGTAGGTGTAAATTGTTAAGATCATTAAAAAGGAATTCATAAATGAAGCTTGAAGGTTGTGTGTTGGTTCTCTTCTGTGCTTCGAGGGTTTTTCTCCTGGTCCCCTCAGCAAAAATTGAGCTGCTATGAATCCACTAAGAATCGTTTCAATTTTCATATCAATTTTCATATTTTTAAATTTCATTATTTGTACAACAGCTTGGTTTTGTCATTAAATAAACCAATTTTTTAAATTGATAATTTAGCCAATACAAGTTCTAAAAGGATTTATAGAGTTATATCATTGTATTGAATACTTTTCTTTTTATTATGGTCATTTATTATATTTATTTTTTTAAATGTTACAAAGTTGTATGTTATTAAATATACACATTCTTATTCAAAATGATTTTTAGTGTTATAATATATTCTAAATATAAATACTTTTCTTTATATTAGAGTGCAAACTCTAAAAGCATGAAACAGTAGATCTACTAACTAAATAGCACTAAATAGCAGTGTAATTAAACAATAGAAGATAAAGGAATTTGCATAAATTAGTGTTATTTTATTATCTATTTCACGGATTTAGTGTTTGCACTCTATGGATATTTATTATATTTCTTTTGTAAGATGTTATAAAGTTGTATGTTATCAAATATAAACATTCTTACTTAAGTATTATTTTTCCTGCACACTTTAAGTTTGTGTTTGCACTTTATCATCCTGCTATAGCATAAAATCAAAAACATAAAGATCGAATTACCAAGTATATAACATTGGCCGGGCGCAAGTGCAGTTTGCAGTTTATTATTGCAAATAGTATGGTATGCTCGTGCCCTTCGATAGAAAGCAATGGGAGCAGCTTTCCTTAGTTTTCATTCACTTCACTCTTATTAATGTGGAACTACTGTCTGTTGAGTCTTTGCATGCTCATCTCTCTCCTGATAAATGCATGTTTCGAACATTTTTTAAGAGAGAATGTTTTTAAGAGAGGTTTATCCACTAACTATAGGCGCTAGTGAGAATAAACGATTTACTTTTACCTCTTCGCCGATTCTCCGCCGATACCGCCTTGTGGAGTTGCAATGACGCAAAATATGGTCTTAGGGTTGGTCGCAAAACACGGTGGCCATTCAAAGCCACAGTTTGAGATGTCGCAATCTGTGGTATCTGAAGTCAAGCCTATAGTCCATGGGTTGTAAATCACAGTTTGCAACGACGCAAAATATGGTCTTAGGGTTAGGGTTAACTTAGCCACATATTGCGTCATTGCAAACTGTGGTTCAATTTTCAACAACACAGTTCGCGACAAATTGTCATCGCAAAACGTGGTACCCACGCATAAGCCATGGTTTGCGCTAATTCAATCTATGGCGATAATTTATCGCCACATTTTGCAATGTCGCAAAATATGTTTGTTCAATATATATTAGAAAAAAGCAAAGCAATGGTGCGCTTGGTGTGTATAAACGTTTTGCCTCGATTAAACAAAGTTTTGCTATCGATATATGGTCACCACAGTTTGCGTTGTCGCAAAACATGGTCAATCGTAAGGAATTCTAAGGCACGCAGTTTCTTTAACTTCCTTTCCATTTTGTAAAATAAATTACTCGCCAAGGGGATCCGTATTTTCGGTTGACTGCCGGTTGTGCATTGTCCCGTTGAAACGCAAAATCCGTAATACCTTACACAAACTGGTTTCAGTATTGATAACAAAGCTTTAGTTCAGTGCCGGTTTTTCACTTACATTTTAAAATCAACTGTTAATTTCTATTTGGTGGTTGAATTGAAGCATACGGTTCAAACTTGGTCAATTGCCAGTCAAAGTGAAATACATTTCAGTGGACTGTTGTCTCCGATCCTCACAACATTATCAGTTTACAATCCGCGTGTCTGCAACTCTTAACTTCCTCCTTTAAAGCTCACTCTTTCCCTTGCCTGTAACCCACCCATTCCCTCAACCATTATAACCCCTCGCCAACAGACAAACACAACTGTCAGCCTCAGTATTACAATATTTTACTATTAATAAGTCATATATATTTTAAAACAGATATTCTTACAGCCACAAACTGGTCTACATTACCACATATAAAGAGCAAGATATCTTTTATTTCATATCGTTTATATTCCGTATCCCGGGTCCGTATCATAAGTGAAGCACAAATAAACTGTGAATGTAGATATTCAATTCTTTATTCGCACATATATATATAATGCATATGTTACACATCATTTAAAGAATATATAATTAAACGAGATCAATATGAAATACATATGTGCTTAAGAAACCTTTACAGCCTTATACTAGAAGCTCTCCTTAACTGTAACATCTTGATTTCGAAGACTTAACTTTTTGTGGAACTGAATTCCACAAATTAACGAATTCGTTTCCAATTGAGGAAGAAAATGATGAAAATGCGATAAATATTTTATTTAAAAAAAAGCATTTCTCTAGGGAATGACATAATATGTGGTCTGAAATTTGCATAAGAAGCTGAAAAGTCTAGATCTATTGTATAAGGATCCTTTAATCTTCTTCTTTAATCTTCTTCTTCTTCTTCTTCTTCTTCTTCTTCTTCTGTTCCTCCTCCTCCACCAGCACCACCAGCTGTTTCATTACTAACTACATCTGATGTTATAGAAAATTCATCATCATCATCATCAGTGTTATCCGAGAAGCTGTTGTTGGACATGAAACACTCAGTATAAAGGTCATCATCTCCTGTGTCGTCATCGTCATTATCTTTGCTAACGGCGCCATCCACATCAGATTCATCGTCCGTGGTTCTCTGATGCTCTCCGAGCATATCTTCCAAAACTCCAAGGAAAGGAGAGGCAATGCTATGTAAAAGGGAGATATATTTTAAAACCATATATTATAGTTTCTTACCACGAACAGTGATAAAGCAATATTGTTCTTCCAATATATCCAGTAAACAGTGTATGGGACTTTGAAAATTCATTATCTTTAAGGTAGCTCCATATAGTTAAAAGGCTTTTGAGGTACATGTTACATATTGCTGTATTAAAAAAAAAAAAAAATGTTTTGGCCCGTTTTTGCGCATTGTATTAATATTAGTAAATCAAGGTTTCAGTTTTTACAAAAAAATATCACATGACGGGTCGCCATAGCAACGTAACGTTAGTCTTAATTGAGGCTTTTTTGTAATAAAAAAAATTAAAGCTCGAGTTTTTCGCGGTTAATTTTGAAATCATACTACTTATTTCATCATTTGACACCGCGACTTAAGTATCCCAACGAAAGAACCTTGAATTTAACGCAATTTCTGTCTTTTCATAATTAAAAACATTCTGTCTTTTCACAATTAAAAACATTCTGTCGTTAGAACTCGCTACACATTTTGCAAGCTAATTGCTTTTGATATCGAAAAAACACTGTAAAAATTTCAAGACATTTTACCGCCAAATTTCAAAATAAAAGTAATTTTACGACATTTTTTGAAACTGCTTGGCGCACCGCCATCTTTATTTTGTTTTTCGTGGCTTTAAAAGCTCGCGCCATCATAAAACTCGTTAATATTTCCCTTGTGGTAAAAATTAACTATATGGAGCTACCTTAAGCGATATTCATGCTATTCATCATTTTGTGTTCCTATTGTATCATGTGCAGTATTCCTTAAAAGATTGTTTGAAAATTTCGATCAAAAAAGTGTGTGCTTTCATTTTGATACGAGGAAATTAATATGCGTAACTTACTCAACATTGAAGTTATCCAGATACTTAGGGAAAGCATTCCTTTTATTGCGACAGAAATCGCAACGATCGCCACAGCGCCAGCACTTAGGGAAGTACCGTGTCTTCACCCTGTCTGCGTCCTCAAAATATTTGTCCTTCTTCAACAGCAACAGCTTCGGCACTTCGGGATTGTCGCTCTCCTTTATTTCGCCTTTACTTTTCAGCGTCTTCATTCTGGAAGACACCAAAGTAAGGAGCTCTTTTGATGGGGCAGATCCTGGTTCCCAACCACCAAATCTTATGGCAGCAACTTCTTCGTAAACTTGTAGCGTTACGGGGCTTGAGCACTGAAGAAGGCGACCAAAAAACGCACACACACCTTCGATCACCGGATCGCCTCGAACCTTGTGATATGACCGTAGGCCAGACTGACAAGCAAACGAAAAAATTGCCAAATCTAGTAAGTCTGTGATAGCTTCTGGAACCTTCTTCTTAGATGATGTCGATTGACAAGCAGCTTGATCTGAATTGGAAGCCATCACAACAACACAAAACTGTAAAAAAATTTTAAAAAGTTCAAAATCGTAACCGCGTGTGCGGTTACATCAGTGATGTAAGATGAATAAAATATTAGACGTACAGCGTTCTGATTGGTTAAGAGATGATTCGTTCAGTCTCGCGCCGAAGTTAAGTCATCACGTGTAAATATTATCGAGCGTGTTAGATCCCAAAAGTATACGTCTAGAACCACAGAAGCAATCATAAAGTCGAATATATACTAGTATTTCTCAACTCAGAAGGTAAGGACCGCTTTAACTTGGAGCGCATCAAAGGTATTCAAAGACATGGATGAATTTTTTTTGTTATGCCTAAGTCTATAACAACGATGAAAGGTTAATGGTTTGATGATGTTGCGACGAGCACATTGAACCACTATTGAGCTCCCTGTTTGATCCGGTGAGCCAAAAATAATAAAAAAAGGGTTATTTTTTTCGCGACTAAGCTGTCCAGAAAGCAATCCAGCAAGCTATGTTCATATTGCGCGGCAGTCGAAGATCATCTGCACTACATCTCACAGTAGGAGGGTTGCATGGAATAAAACCGCACCACTCCTGTATATAAGCGCACTTTAATAACTTTAACAAAATAAATAAATAAAAACGCCGCCGAGCGTAACAAACTAATGGTACGTTTACGGTGGCATTTCGTTTGCGATTGTTTTTCCAAATTTGGCCTAATTTAGCACTAAGTACTGGTTTAAACATGTATACGTATGCAAACCTTTTTTTACATTTCGAATAATAGATATCTTTTCATTACAGATTTCTCCCTTGCAACTACCTACCACTTTCCTCCCGAGTTAATAGGAAGACATGCCCCGAAGCAATCCTTTGGCATTTCTGAGGCCGCTATACGACATTGCTGTATGGCAATTTCTTATAATGTCAGGCTGTGCACGAGGAGAGGAGACAAACTAAACACCGAGTTGAGAGCCGAGTTGAGAGCCGAGTTGAGAGCCGAGTTGGGAGCCGAGTTGGGAGCCGAGTTGGGAGCCGAGTTGGGAGCCGAGTTAGGAGCCGAGTTATTTAAAAATTTAAATTAATTTTTTTGGGAATTATTTAGTATAATCATCATCTTTATTGAAATTAATTTTTGAAAAATTATAATTATAATCTTTTTAGGAACATAAACAAATTATTTGAAAAAAAATGTTTGTTTGCGTTATCACTATGGTTCAGCAACTGCTGCAACTGCTGATCAGTAATTATGCATAGAAAAATACAGTACAGCTAGATGCATGCACAAACATTAACTCGATGTGTATATCTTATAAAACAATAATGTCAATAAAAAACGCGATAAAGTTCTATACAGTAGTAAAGATCACATTATATGACTTTATACGCCTTAAGTGCAGAATTTCGAGAACTTGCTGTCATTATTACTATTACTGCCGAGATCCTTGGCGAACTGGCTTGCTCTATCCAATTGCCTTCTCAATGTGGCCATGTCTTTTTGCCTTTGGTTATGGCAATTACCCCCAGAGTAGGACCCTTCCTCAAACCTTTCAAACAAAAACAAAAGCACAACATTATTTACTTACTTCAACTGCATTGAGGTGAGTTGGGATCTTAAAACAAGTAATGTACAATGTTTTACAAAACCTTCAATGTTACGAAGCTCAATTTCATAAAAATTAGATTTTGGTATTTTTCAGTATAAACCAAAGAACCAAAATTTTATCATTGATTTGTTTTGACAGTTATAATATCACATATAATAAGCTCAACAGCCCTCATCTGCCACGCCCACCATACTATCATACATTTTGGAATCTTTTTATGATAAGCTTTAATTTGATATATGATAGCTTTTGTCCCCCATTCCCCCAAGTGATACTAATATGTCCACTGGTTCATGCACTTATAAAAAAGTAAATAAAACTCATGGAAACTCATGATCAGTGAGTTTGGCACACTATAGTCACTAGTGCTTATATCACTCAACCACACTTTATTTATGTCCATACCTTTTTAACTTTGCCTTCAAAAGGGCACTCTCAACAATGTGATCCTCTGCTACTCTTGACAGCGAATCCCTCTTGGCTCCACGCACTGCATTGCGTGAATGGCCCACTTCTGCCATGTTGGTATTTGGTGCATCTGGTCCTTTAAATGCTCTGAACACATGGAATCTGCAATAGAAATATTACCAAAGTATTTAACATATATCAAAACATGTGTATATCCACAAAAAATGTGTGCAGTTTCATGACTTTTTCAGATCATTACTCGCTAAGCTTAGCTATGCTCAAGGTGGACATCTCAATTAAAAAAAGCACATTACAGAGACATCAATAAAAGTCTATGTACCTTCTTGCATGCCAGAAGTTGTTAAACCAATTCTTAACATGCTTTCTCTTATCTTTTTCCTTGGCCCAGTCCATCAGAGTGCGGCGCTTCACTTCATATGCAGTTGGTGTTTCTGCACAGTAAATAGCATGAACCATTTCCAGAAATTCCGCTTTTGATCGTGGACTCCAAGTACCCTTAGAAACCTTGTGAGCACAATCATAAAAGTGAACCTCACAAGACTTTGACCTCTCAAGCAATTCTTCCTTGAGCATTATCTGAATACTTGCACGATTTCCACCATGCTCATCGCTGACAATTCCATGCGGATCGAAAATATACTGAGCATTGCCAGTGAATTCTGTTAAGGCCTAAAACAAAGAAAACAAAATCCCTTAATAAACAATCATTTCACAAAAATTATTCTACATTATTAAACTCATCAACAATGCATAAGCTACCAGTCCAAGCAGGATTTCCCAATTTGGTCACATGCATGACCTTTATACCCCGACAATTAATTCCAGATATAAACAGAATGATTAAGGGTCATAGTACTTTAAAGGGTTAGAAGATAATGTGTGGCCTTTCGTGAAGGGGTCCAAATTAGTGTCACTATAAAAACTCAAATTATGCAGGAATGTTTGGGCAGGTTGTATAAGTTTGAAGAAAATGGTAGATTGCGCTGAACAATATGCAGTTTGTGTTAAAAAACTTACACTATTCAGGTGACTCCAAAATTCACAAAGGGTTTCTTTACTTTCTGTGTCGCAATCCATACTTGCAAGAGTTACCATCTCTTTAAGTGTAGGATGTTGCACACTTAGATTGATGGTTTTCATTCCTAACACTTTATCATGCTCTGCATCCAAATAGCAAAACTCCTTAGCAAGGGGATGCATACCATCTCGTTGCATTAATGCAGCAACTTCAATACGCTCCTTGCTAGTGCGAAACACATACGTCAATTTGTTTTTGCTCAATCGGCCATCTTGGACAGCCCACAATAAATATTTATCATGTTTGTCACTTTCTGATTTGATTTTTGCTAGTGCCTCAAATGAATGACCAGCTGGATTAATTTCCTTCATAACTTGCTGCTTTACATTTTGGATATCTTTGAGCTTTGCCATCTTTGATGCATTGTCATACACTTCAGTAACAGACTTGCCCTCTTTTAGCATTTTACGTAGACTTTCATAAGGAAACTGACATGGTTTAGCTGAATTATTTGCTTTGAAGAACTCTGCAGCTTCTTTCCTGATTGATGGGGTTATCTTCTTTGCGATACATGTATGGTTTCCATAATGGTATACATTGACAAAGGCATCATTAAACTCCCAAACCTTCTTGGCAAGACACGGAATTCTATTGGCTACATACCCACAACATGCACAATTCACATTTTCTCCTTGTCTTTCAAAGTTAACTTTGTTGTTCTTTGTAAATGAGTGCTTGTATGGGCATTTCTCGTTGACACATTCATATGTTCCGCTGCATGATGCTATACGACGTACTCCTTGAAAGTTGGATCTGTTAGATGTTATCCAAGAACACCAGGGTCTGCCATCAACTGTGCTTTTCATCATGGCATTTTTGTCGTACTGGAGTTTATAGCAACAAGTCCCATCAATGTCATGTGGCAATGTAGTAACTTCCTGCATATCACAACCTGCCCAAATTTCTGGGGTCAACTTTTTTCGTGTCCTGTAATGTAAATATAAATTATTATTACACTAGCTTTTTATTGATACCAGTTGTATAGACTTTCCTGTGGTTAAATTAAAAACAGTCTTTTCACTCCTACTACAGTAATTTTCCAATTGGCACTACTGTGTATGCACGTCTGTCAAAGAATCAGTTCCAGAAATGTACAAGTCAAAATAGATAATGGTCCAATCACATTGAAGTATCATGTGAAAGTGATTGTAAAGTTAAAAAAAAAAGCTACATGATAGAGTACATAATGTAATATTTATGTAAGATGCAATTGATACTTACATATCCTTAGTTGAAGTGCTTTCGCCAGTATTTCGTTTAGTTGATTTCACTGTTGACATCCTAAATACATATTATTAATAGCTTCATTATACAAGTATATTGTAAACTATGTTTACCATGTAATATTAGTAATATTAGCAAAGTTTATAAGTTTTGTTACAGCTGCAAGTAAATGGCAGTGACCAGCACGCCCGGGGATGGGGGGAAGAGGGGAGGGGGGGGGGGGGGGGGGGGGGGGGGCGGGGGTGGAATCCTGTACAAAACTACGAGGGATGCTTGTCATATCTCTTAGGGGTAAAAATTTGTGATTTGGTATCTTTTAGGGTCTTTTAGGGAATTTTTGAAGATCAGCATTTTCTGGTATCTCATAGGGTGCCAGAAAATAAGAGAAAGAGCGCATCCATATTTCTTAACCTGGGGGCTTTTATAAGTAAAATTATTTGATCTGGTAGATCGAAACTTTCGGTATATTTTAGGGGTCTTTTTGAAAATTTTCGACGAGCATCCCTGGTATTTAATATAAGCATATACATACCTTTTTTGTTTAAATTTGCACAGTTTTCTTTTTACATGCCTGTTTCTGTTGCTTATTTTTGAGAAGACAGTTTTACAATCAGGACACTGTTTGGGATCACCTTGAGAAAATAGTAATTTTCACATTAACAATTTTCATCACATTTGCATGGATTGACATTATAACTATTTATATACATGTAATGGATTTTAATGTAACATCTTTACAGCTGTCAAGATAACATTCAATAGCTAAGCTTACTTATATCATCCTCTGAATCAGATTGAGACAACTCCATATACTTTGATTCTGATAATTCTTCTAAATCTGCTAAATAATGTAAACATAAATTAATGGTTTTGTTTTGACAATAAGCATTGTAAGCATTATGTGAACTCTAAAATATATTATTTGTATTTATTTTTATTATTGATAATAATATTATTTTTATTACTAACCTTTATCATCCTCTGAATCAGATTGAGACAACTCCATATACTTTGATTCTGATAATTCTTCTAAATCTGCTAAATAATGTAAATATCAATTTTTGGTTTTTGACAACAAGAACACTTTCATTGTAAGCATTATGCTATATAATTATGTACCATTATACAGTGGATTTAATATATGTATTGTTAAACATCAACTTAAAAACAAAGCAATCAGTAGCTTACCTATATTGTCCTCTGAATCAGATTGAGGCATGCCAATATACTTTGATTCTGCTAATCCTTCTAACACTGCTATAATTATATAAATAAATATATCAATAATATATAAATATCAATTATTGGAAGACCTTATATGCAATCTAAAATATTACATACCTAAAACTTGCTTTGGCTTTTCATCCTCTTTAAATCTGCAATCAACAAGCCAATGGAACCATTTCATCAAATGGAAGTTATAGTTAATAGATCTAAATATTAATTATATCAAATAGAGTGCACAAACTAAATCTTTGAAACCAATAGTCAAAACAAAAGCATTTAGCACAGCTAACTATGTGCTAATTGCTACTAAAGTAGCCTTGACAAGTTTATTGCAAGCACTCTATCTCAATGAAACATTTAATCCACAAAGAGAAGTTCAGAAAGAAGTGAGTCATGAAAGGCATCAATCGAATAATGTTTATATAATAATGCTATAAACAACCTATAAAGTACATCATTTTCTATAATCATTAGTCATATGTAGTATTGCCTTGTATAATAGGATTTTGTTTGAGGTTTAAATTTTGCACTGAGACAACCAACAACAACAATAAAGTGTGTTTTTCTTACCTTTGTGGATAATCTTTGATTGGAGAGTCTAGGGCACAAATTCACAAACCAATTATTAAATATATTAATATGACTCTATTAATATTTGTGCTGGGAGTACTATTATTATCATGAATATAAAAAAGGAAAAGAAAAAAACAAAGGACAAGCAAAAACATGCACGAAACGATATAAACAAAACACTATACCTCATATTATAACACATTAAGAACCTACAATCAACAGCAAAATCAAATAAGAAAGTAAGAGAAGTTATTTATACTTGCCTGATGTTGTGATGTACCGTGTAGATATAGGCGTTTTCACTGGAGAATCTATAAAATGGAATGACAGAATTATAAATAGCAAAATCGAATAAGAAAGTTTTCAGAAGTAGCAAGAGAAGTTATGATTTATTCTTGCCTGATATTGTGATGCACTGTGCAGCTATAGGCGTTTTCACTGGAGAATCTAAATGGAATGACAGTTTCGAGATGACAACGTGGACGCACATGACAAACATAATCAGTAAAAAGAAGGTAAAAAATCAGCAAATACACCACATAAAATAGGTTTAAAATACCTTCGATAATTATGCATTCTTCTTTGCTAAAAAAAAAGAATATAATACATTTCAATATTGTTTTTTATAAACGTTTTATCGTTGAAACATACGTGCCGTCCATGCCGTGAGATTTCGAAGCTTTCCGCTTACGATTCTCTTACACCCCGAACATCTTTTTCACGAAAAAGAAATGAGCACTTACAACCTATACAGTCTTGGGACTTATTTGTAAACTTAATATATTCACGATGGCAAGTATTTTGCATGATAAAAGCAGATTCCTGAATAATTTATTTTCTTACCTCACACAGTCGCTGTCCTCCATTTTGAAACTTCGAGCCTGCGGTACACTGATCAGCAGTTAAATAACTCGGCTCCTATCGACTCCTAACTCGACTCCTAACTCGACTCCTAACTCGGCTCCCAACTCGGCTCCAGACTCGGCTCCCGACTCGAAGAATAGCGAACCTCCGAGGAGAGAAGATCACTTTTACTTGGAAGGTGCATGAAGTCATTGCAAATTTTGTTTGCAAACTCGTTGAAATGCCAGCATTTCAGCATATTCAGCAAGCACTGCAAGAAGATGCTGCTAGAAAAGCAATGGGTAGCTGGTCCCTTGGGGATAGAGCGACCAAGCAATTGGTAGATTGGTGCCAAGACCAATGGAGAAGGAAAAACTTTTCCTTTCCTGAAAAAGACAATTCATACACAGCTCCACCAGCCACAATGCCCTGGTATGAAAATATACCTGTTTGTCATAAATGTGGCACGCCTTGTCCAAAATGCAGAGAGGCCCTTGGAATGGAAGTTCCAGGGGAGATGCCAACCCTCCGTGCAATACTTCGTTTAGGCGATAAAAAAAAAGTGGCAGATGAAGAAATAGCTGCTGGTGAAGATGTCCCAACCCCAATATCAAAGAGACTTCGAACAAGAAAATAGAATTTTTAAGTTAAGGTTATTCTGCGAGCAACAGTAACCTATGTTTGAAATGTTGTCATTATAACGTCCTACATATACAGTATGTATACGTTCTGATCTAATATATACATGATCATGATTATTTTGTATTTGATTATTATTACCATTTAGTTATTAAGATTATAATCTAGTTTTTTTTCCTAAGATCCATAGCTATATATATATATATTTTCCCCTCGTATGATATACCTTTTAGCTAATGTTCTATGCTTTAGCAATACCTGTAATTTTGTAAACTTTGAAACCCTCATTGTTTTTAGAGGTGACACTTCTAACGGAAATGTTCTATGCTTTAGCAATACCTGTAATTTTGTAAACTTTGAAACCCTCATTGTTTTTAGAGGTGACACTTCTAACGGAAATGACTCATTGCAAAGCAATGAATAACCATGGGCATACATATAATAAGAAACAAGATTCCATTACCGTTACCGTTTCATAGATGAAAGAACATTTGAACTTTTATCAAAAACAGTATGATGTATTCAGTTTACTTAATATAAGTGTTCACTTCGTTTTATCGCCAGTTTTAAAAAGTAGGGTAGCTCTTTGTCTCACTTCAAGTAACATCGGTATCTTGATAATAAAGCTACTGATGCTGTGTATTGTCACTCTTTTGACACTTGTATTCATGCCGTCTTTTTGTCAAGGGACGATAACTATGAGATGCTAAATAAAAAAGTTGGTAATAAGATTTTCCAAAAAGTAATTCTCTCGTGTGTGTGTGTGTGTTTTTTTTAAATGTTTGACAATACTTGTAGCATTTACTGGTAAGAAAAAGATCGAAAAAAAAAAAAAAAATAAGACGCACAAGTCGAATGTTATCAGAGTTATCATTGACTCCGACGAAGGACTAACGTCCGAAACGTCAGTTACTCTTGTTCTTATTACGGAGAAAAGATTATCTACCACGACACCTTTGTTTTAACTTTAATATCACCGACGCAGTCTAAACTAGTTCTAATACTAGTCGTCATCTGTTATCAGAGTAGTCTTTGCATCATCACTTGAATTATTCACAACACCTAATCACCGATAGAATTGGGAGGTGTAGAGTACCTTTTTTAATCCAGTTTCACCACGCGCGGTGTTCTTGACTTGCCAGAAAAATGGATTCAGAGGACGCAAACACAGAATCAGATGTAAGTAAAGTAACTTAACATTATTCCGCTACAAGGTCGTGGCAATTTTATAAAAAAGTTAATCTTTATTTATTGCCATAAATGTCTTAGTACATGTATTTATTTTCTTCTTTTTGGCGCTGCTCTCTGATGTTTTAGTCTATCTAACGGGTTTCTCGTGTAGCAACCGCCAAATGATTGTTTGCGCAATATCATACGATTGTGGTTCTAATAACTTATGTTCTAACCTACCTTTTATGGCATCACTAAAATGAAGATCTATTTCAAAAAAATTAAGTGACTCTAAAAATACAAACAAATTTCCTGCGTTATAGTGAGATATTAATGAGTCAATGCCGTCTCTTTGTTTTCATGACAGAACTCATCTTTATCAGAGTGGACAGACTCGGAAGACTCAGAACATCAAGAACATGAGGAGGTGATATATTTCTTGCCGTTCATTAACTTTTAACATAATAACATTGTGCAATGTTCGCAAAATACGTTACGAATTTGCTAATACGGACTTCGTTTCTCGTCAGGACAATGAATTGGCTGCAGTTTTAGCAACCTTGAGAACTTCTCCTGAAACGGAATCAAAGCTAGACACCAGCGAAAAATCACTGGCAGCTATTGTTGATGATGCTGTGTTGGTTGGGGAGCTTCTACACCAAAAATCGTTCGATTCCAGTTTCAATAACTTCGATGCGGTACCAGTGGTCCAATCACAGTCAAGGTCGTCGGAAAATGCTGCCATAATTGACTCCCTCAAAGCTATTCACGCGCGCCTTGAGGGATTTCAAGCTGCACCAAATGGTTTGCCAGACAGTCGTAGTGAAAATTCTGCAGTACACGCCGCAAGACAAATTGCTCATTGGGCTTCCCTTTTTATTTCTATGTTTGGACATGCTCTTCCCCAAGCTCCAATATCACAACAGTCGCCCAAACCGTCATCGGTTTCACAGGTCAATGCACTTTTGCCCCCAACAGAATCACTGTCGCATCCAGATCCGGGCTTATCATCGCATTTACCAAAGCAACCACAGACACATGCACATTCATCACTACCGCCACAGACACCACTGCTACTACCACAGGCCCAACAGCAACCGCACACACAACCACAGAACGCACAGCCACCAATCCTACTACCACAGGCCCAACAGCTACCGCACACACAACCACAGAACGCACAGCCACCACTACTACCACCACAGGCCCAACAGCTACCGCACACACAACCACAGAACGCACAGCCACCAATACTACTACCACAGGCCCAACAGCTACCGCACACACAACCACAGAACGCACAGCCACCACCAATACTACTACCACAGGCCCCGCAGCTACCGCACACACAACCACAGAACGCACAGCCACCACCACTACTACCACCACAGGCCCAACAGCTACCGCACACACAACCACAGAACGCACAGCCACCACTACTGCTACCACAGAATGCACAGCCACCTCCAAAACCAGTAAATTCAAATGATCTTGATACCTTGAAGGTTTTTCGGGAGTATGGTTCTCAAATGTACCAAAGTGTTGAATTTTGGTTGCAATCATTAAAAATTCCAAGAAACATTGAAAGACTGGAGGAAGTGAAAGAAATCTGGGAAAATGGTGGTGAAGATTGCCCTCCACTTAAAGACTGGACCTGCCAAATGAGGAACTACAAAGGCAAAAATGGAAGCCACACTTCAATTTATAGTCAAAGGAAATGCATTTACAATATATACAAAGAACACAACTTTAATTTGCAAAACATATATAGCAAATATCAAGAGGTAAAACCAGGAAAGATTTACAAACTAGTCAAATCTAGAAAGAAGTGATTTGTATCAATCCTCTAATTCATGAAAAACGAGTGGAACTAAAAGGTCTATTCTCATTCCAACTTTCAAGTTCAAAAAGGTTAACGTTTTATGCTTCAAAGCGAAGTGACTATACCTATGAAACATACACTAAACCATCGTTTTCTTTTCTGGCTGTAAGGATTTTTCATGGGTTTAGTGCCTTTATTAAAAACAGGATTTAACAAAAGACTCCTTTCGAAAAAATTATCCGTGTTAAAAATATGGGCTAAAGAACTGAAATATTGGATACATAGCACTTGTATACACATTAATATTGAAGTTAGAAATCAAGAAACATAATTTATAACATAAATCAAAAAGTGAAGTCAGCTGAAGAATAGCATAAAGCCAGATTAACTAGCGTAGAGGCTTAAACATCCACATTTTATGATCTGATACAGGGCAGCCATCATGGTGCTCTTTTATCATTTGGGCTCTAGCATCTTGAGTGTAGAGCTCAAAGCTATTGGATTTCCTGAAAGGTCAATTTGAAAATACATGGATAGTTGTAAAGTTAAATAAAAGTTTCATTTCCTAGGTCAGTATTTTTGTATGTGAACCAGGCTCTTGGACTTTTAATGACTGGGACACTTAATCTTTAGGGACAAAATGAAGCAAGCACAATTATAATAAAAAGCTGAAGCTTAGATTATGAATAAATACTGATTTCCCTTGCTGATTGTTTGTATAAAACTTGGAACAACTCAATGGTGATTTGGAGGTGAAATTATTAGTAGATATCACAGATGCATAATGCAAATAGCCAAATGAGAAAACAGGTTTTCTATTGACAAACAAATGCCCCACTTGGATCATTCCAAGACAAAAGCAATATGTTATCGCAGACTCAACAGTATGTAATAACATCATATGGAACCTACCATCTTCCTGCCCTTTTAATCGTGCTGTCATCTGCCCCACATCGAGCAGCCCATATAGCAGCTGAACGTCTAATGCTGTGGGTTGTGAACTCCTTATCAAAAAGAGCTTGGCACATCTATTAGGAAAATATCGTATGTCATAATTAACTAGTTCAATTTATTTACTGAAGGAGAAAGGTTCTGTAAGCGGCAAATGTTTGATAAGCTGACATAACATAATTTACCTCAGAAAAAATTTTTCTGTACGATGTTACACCTCGGGCAGAGTTGGGATGTAACTTGCGGTTGTTCTTTGCAACCCTGGGGAAAAGGAGTCCTTTTCTTACATCTGTAAAAGGAATGATCAAAAACACATATCATTACCATAAAATTATATATACATTTTTTATTGTGAAACCAATGCATTTTAATCAATCTTTATTCAGCTTCCTGAAGGCAAGTCAAGAAATGTGATTTCTCAGCCTTCTATAAAGGATAAAATCCCCAACTCTTTTTGTAAATTTTAGGGAGCCTTTTCCTTAGTTTGTTTTCCACATGCTCATCAGTTGAAATGAAATGCCATACAACTGATCAAAACTACCATGCACTCCTAGATGGATTCCAGTTGCAATTGCAACTGAATACTAGCATAGCATATTTTTAGGCATGACAGCAGGAACATATGAATGCACACACACACAAAAAAAATTGCAATAAAACTATTAATAACAATAATATTTTATTTCAGTGAAAATCTAGTAATTGTCTGAAACTCTATGGTATGGTAGTCATATATAATTAAGATTTAAAAATAACTTGGTATAATAATTTATGGTTGATGACTCTGCCACCTTCCTCAATATAAAATGATACTGGAAGAAAAGTATAATATGCCATTTCATACATGATATAGACTAAATATCAAATTATAATTTTACCTGAAACAAGTAGCCATATTAAAAGAGCAGTAACTGGACATAACTCTGATTTTAGAGGGTTAGCCCACAGTGTAAGTGTTACTCCTGAAACATATTTTAATGACATGCATTAGAAAATGTTATTCTTAAATATGTGTTATCCGATCCCATGTACAAAGGCTGGATTGAGTACATAACACACCAGATAAGAGTTATACAGTTATATTTGTTTTACCTGCTCAGGGTAAGTGATATCCAGTGGTTTAGTGCTTTTGTACAACCAGCAGGCTCTCATTTTTTTAATATGTAAAATCATTGCCAATATACAAACCCTAATATATGTTAAAAAGTGAATAAAATGTTTTGCACCTACCTTTAGCTTTCTTATCTGCCTTTGACCACGGCATTTTCACTTCCAATCGCTGTGGCAATTTACCTGATTCAACTGGACAAGAACAGTTGCATATATGTGAAGTATTTCAAAATCAATATGTCAATACAACCAGTAAGTCAATAGAAAATATGATGTAGATGATGCCAATGGGTGTTCTAAATTGACTATATCATGCATGCAAATATGTTTTTCTTGATGATGAGAATGAAATACAATTGCAAGATCATTTCTCCAAAGAGAAAAACACTTATAAAAGACATATAAGACATTTTGACCAGCATATAAGTAGTACTATATAGACTTTTTCTTGTGTTTCATAGAAAGCATTATTTTTAAAATATATGTGAATTTATATGTATATAAATAGATAGATAGTTAAGTAGGATTAAAGGAAACCATAAGACGTAGACAACCAATTACTGCCAAAAATATTTGATAGAACATTTGGGCCTTTGGCTTCAGATCTGTACCTGTACCTGTAGATGTACATGTATTGGTTTTCCTTTCATCCTACATGATTTTTCCCTGACTTGTAAAATTAATATTGTACCTGAATAGTTGGGAGGTAATTTGATGTGTCTCATCTTCAAACGTAGAGGTTCCTCCCCTCGTAAGAATAAGGAAAATGAAAACAAGGTTATAGTCCATAACCACAAGCCACGTAAACCCTGGATATAAAAAAATAAAGCAGAAATAATTTAGGCAATATAGTAATAATAAGAATAATAATGACATATTATACATACTATATTATAGTCTTACATACATATGGAAAACCATATCGTGAGCATACCTCAACTGTTTTCAAGCAGTAGTTGCGCATCCGCAACATCTGCTCAAGGGTGAAAGGAGGTGCCTGTTTTGGCTCATAAGGCACCCTCCCACGGCTTGAGTCTCTAGTTGATGGCCTAAGTGACCTTTTAATGAGCTGTCTGATGGTTTGCTTCACATCTGGAAAAAGGAATTATAGTTAATTTGAACAACCTGGAGGATGAGGAATGGTGGGCAAAGAACAAGCAGGGATTAACTCAGGGATACTTTAGGGTGGAAATTCATTTGCTTCACACTTAGTATTTGATGATAAAAAATTTGAGGGAAACCCCTCAGAAAAGATTATAGTATGAAATATTAAGCTATTCATAATGAGGGTACACATTCCAGTTCTGTTTAGGGACGGACCATTAGAATCTTGAAGGGGGGGGGGGGGGGGCTGGTCAATTTATTTTGTGCAGGAATTTTTTTACCCTTCATTGCTGAGCAGGAATTTTTTTGGAGCTTGCATGAATATTTTTTTCGGCATTTTACCTATACTCGATTTTTTTTTCTTTCTTTAAAGTCATGCTCGATTTTTTTTTTTGGTTTTTGCCCAACTCCTCCCTCTAACCCCCCCCCCCCCCCCACCCTCAAAAATCTAATGGTTCGTCCCTTACAATAAGATATTGGTAAAAACATTCAATTCACTAAAAAGTTACCAGATGAGTTCATTGGGTTTCCATGAGGTATGACTCTTTGATTCCCATTGCCGTCTTTCTCTATGGTTTGACTATATGGTCCGGAGTGACCAAATGAGTCAAACCAGTAGCGAAATGCTGCTGCGTGGCCTCTAACTGCTGGAGGCTTGAGGCCTTTGCATTTCAGTGTTCCCAGCTTCTTCCCCTTGGTTTCACTCGGCATTTCTATTACAACAAATATTTGAATAATTGTGCAAATTAACGTTAAGAACATTATGCTTAAAGGGATGCTATTCTAAACATGTTATAACTGGAATCCCAGCCAGGTACCGTTCTGATGTTTTCAGACGACTCGGATAAATCTGCTAACTCTGACGTTGCTTATCCTCCATAATCATAAGTGGCGGCTGAAAATTAGTGCCAATTTCTTAATAAGACTATTTAGAATAGTTGTGCAAAAAGATTCTGGCACGTTGTGACTATTTCAACCATCAATTAAGCTTATGTACGCGTGTTCGGATAACATTATGGGAATCAGAGTACCATACACAATATATCATTTGTTATGATAAGACTTACGCAAAAAAAGTCTAGAAAGTCTAAAAAAGTCTAAAAAGGCCTAGCTTTATTAAAAACAATGCAAAAACATTTTCCGAGAAGAATCCTGCTGCACACATGTATGGAACAATAAGACCAAAGACCATACCAGTACTAACACAACACAACCCGCGATTGACCCCATTTATCTTTTGTTGTAATACATAGCATTGTACTTACGCATGAACGTCTGTATTGTTGCTGCCAAAAATGGCCTTTTGTTTAGCCCAAAAAGAACAGCATCGTCCCCGTTACTTAGAGCGAAATCTTCGAGAGCTATGAGCCGCAACTCGTAAGTCCTAGAAGTTTTTTCATCCAGAGCTTCGGTTCTATTCTTGGCGGCAAGCCTTGCCCCTGCGGCTAAATTTGGGGCAATTAGACCTCTCATGTCCACATCATTGCCGCAGCTTTCAATAAAGCGTAGTACGTTTGGACTTCTGCCCTTATAATTTTTTTTGGCTGCCATTGCTGAATTTTCCAGAGCTGTAGATGCCGCAGTCAATGACAAAGTAAGCCGGATACGAAAGTATTTTTTTATTGACAAGGGTTTCATGACGTAAATATACATAAAGCTCCTCATTGGTAGAAACAGTAGGAATCCTACAGACCTCACGCTGTGAATTACTACAAGCCATACCGGCAGGATAACCACTCATTATTTCCCCATTTCATGACCTTTTGTAGTCAATTTCCAAAAGAAACCAATTTTAATATTCTCCCTTCAATATCAAATACTTAAAAGATTTCAGCTTGAATGAGCAAGAAGCAGTTAATAATTCTAGAAAAAAATTGTACTTGCCTATGGACTGACTTCCTTTCTGAAATGACCCTAGAATACCATTGTACCTTTCAAAAGAAAAGCACCAAAATGAGTATACAGGGCCATAATCTTTCATGCATTCTGAGAGGTGGCAGCTCAAATGCATATTTGGAGTGCACTTATCCTTCCCATAGAGGCTTTCAAATGCTTTGCAGAAGTCTATAAGCTTTGTTTCCACCAATGAGCACTGTTCTGATGTGATGGTCCAGCAGCATGTGAGGCGACATGCATCAACAAAGTGGGTCCAAACAGCAAAATGCTTGCTTGGTAGAATACCTTTCAAAGCAAAAACTGAGTAGTAACAAACCCAGTTTTTCCATTGGTCTGCCGTAAAACCATTGAAACCTGTAGCGATTTTGGAAGGTATTCTGCCTACTTCAGATGGTGGTTCGACAGCATTAACTCTTCTCTGTAGGATTTGAAAGTCTTTCTCATTAAGGACTCCCTCTTCCATCCATACTTTCAACGTGTGCTTTGCAATCCCAAGAAACAGGTTGTGCATAGGGTCTATTACCACAAAAAGAATAGCATCATAGTATGGTAATTGCAATAACGCAGTATACTTTGCACTTGTATTGCGTACAAGAGCCTTAAACCTTGTTGGACAGTTGGCAGAAAGGGTTTGCTCAGCATACGCACGATGTACGTCATTGGTTCTTTTTTCCCACTGATCCTTATCAAAGCCAGAAAAATCAGGTTTCGAACCAAAGCCGTCTCGAGGAAAGGACTTAAAACATCGGCTGCAGCCTACAAAAATAACATTGTTTGTCCATTGTTGTTAGAGTGGTTTTCATTAACCCATGAAACAAAGTGTATTGATTAAAGTGTGTGAAAGTCAAAAGAACACAATTGAACCAAAGTGTGTTTCATGGGTTAATGGAAACTACTCTATAAGTATGGAAAGCAAATAAAAAATAATATGTGTAAGAAAGTACAGTAGCAACATTTTTCTTTCACTGTGTTTTAACTGGCATTTACTGAGTGTGGTCCAATTCAGTCTGGTAATTATACTTGTGGTTAACAAATTGGACTCTGATCTTGTTAATCACTTGTATGATTGCAGACCAAATTGGACGACGCTCAGTCCTATTACCATCATAAATAGCTACCATTGTAATATTGACATGCAAATTTCACCCTGATTGATATGAACTCATTAACAATTTACAGTCTTACAGCTAATTTCCATGATTTTTCCCAGCCTATTGCAATCATGCATGAACAATCATTCTCACCTTTTGTTGCTGAGTGTCCAGGCCTCCACACTTTCTTGCAGCAGGAACATCACAGCAAATGGCTAGTAGTGCAACTTTAATTTTCCTGATCCCACCTGAAATAATCCTCTCATTGAAAATAACACCGTCCCATAAATCAGTTAACTCACTCACAAAGGGCTGAAGAAATGAGTTGATGTTCCCTTTGGGCTCATGTGGACCTGGAATGATGCCAACCACTAATACATTTTCAAATTTAAATCTTTCTTCACGAGGAAGATTCATTATCACTAAATATGTGACTCCACAGCTGTATTTTGTATGTTTGTATGGCTGAAACCAATCCACATTCATCATCACTGCCAAATTTCCAATCTTAGAAAAGTAGTCCTTCCCATCAGAATCAAGAAATTCCTTCCAGATTTTCCCTTCATATACATCCCCCATTCTATCCTCTTCAATGTTCCAGTTCCGCCATTGTTCACACTTTTCTGTAAAACCAGGCCTTGATAATAATGACTTCAAGGAAGAAACCAGTGGCTTGAAACAATATACTTTCTTGGGCGAGAGGTAAAGGGAACCAGATTTTGATCTAACTTTTTTCATTAATATAGTACCACATTCTACTCGCCTCCGCTTCTGGGGGTGATTTGGATATTTCACATGAGTACATTTTTTGGATACTACATTGCCATTGCTTCTTTTAATTATGCACTTATCAAACTCATAAATAGTCATACATTTTGGGCAAACCACAAACTTCTCAAATTCATCTTGCATGAAGCCAAAAGCCATTGTTGCCATATACAGGGTACTTGGTATGGATTTGGCGAAATTTACTAGGACTTCTATCTTGGCCAGCGTACCTAGTAATGTTAAAAACCGTTTCAAAAAATTTAAAAGGACAGTAATACCATTGTCAGACACCTTGTACATTGTTTGCCATAGAAGAATAAACATAAAAAGGACTTTGGACTCTGATGACAACACAGGTTGGCCTGCAGACTGATCATTCATTTCTTCCATATCATCACCATCTGAAATAACTTCCTCACTCTCATCATCCTCTTCCCTTTCTTGAGAGGCATTATCCAAGTTTATCTATAGATTGAAAAAGAGTTTGTTCAAGGTGAATGAAATAAAGTAAAGATACTAGACAACAAATTAAATAGGCAGATGGGTAGTTACTCAAATAAAACCATGACCAATGCAAAGTCACTATATATACATGTAGATCAATCATACTTTAAAATTCCACAATAACTTTTCCTTCATAACTAAAGTGAGTGGATTTAATTTTGTTTCATTTTAATTTCATTAGAGGGGAGAACATTTTTATGCTCCACACAATATATATCAATATTCATTAATATATATAATATATATCAATATATATATCAGGGATGGAGTCACGAAAATTTTGTGGAAATACTGTAAGCTTAAAAACTAAACTAGACCTTCCCCTGTTTTCTCTAAGACGGAGCCTCAGCCCGCAAGGAACACGATTGCTTTAATAATAATAATAATAATAATAATAATAATAATAGTAATAATAATAAAGAGTATTTTATATAACGTCAATATCACCTGGCTTCAACAACGCTTTACAATATATTGATCATGAGAAAAGAAATTTGGATAAAACTGAAAAGGAGGTTTATATTTGAAGCTTAAATTAAATTTATTAAAAATATTAGTTTAAATTGATCATTAAACTTATCTAAAACTACAATAATATACATTTCATCTTTCTTGAATGATATGCCCTCAACTAGATAGCTTACTAAACTTACATTGCTCATGTCTTGATCTGACATAGAGTCGTTGTCATCATTGTCACATTCTGACTCACTAAAGAAAACTTGATCTTCTTCGCCGAAATCTTCCTGATCTTCTAAATCATCACGGCAGTCTTCATCTATCACTTCTCTTCCAGTACATTCCAGGCCGGAGACTTCACTAACTTCCATACTTGCCCTGCCCCTCTGTCTGTCATCAGGAGTCGCACATTTCTTCAAGTTTCGTTGATGTTCATAGTAAGTCGGTCTCGCGACACGCTGGTTGCAGTGGTCACAAAACACATAGGCTCTTGAACTTTTTCCCGATGGTGCGGACTCAGTTGGCAATGAACAAGGAAGATGCAGATAATAAGCTAACCTGCTGAAATTTTTCTTACAAGATGAACATATCTTTCTTGACGATGCCATATTGATTCTTTCCAGTATATTAAGTGTCGTGGTTCGGAGCTATTTCGTAGCTATTTCCCGCCCTGCTATTTCGTATGATTTTCGTTATGCTTGTCAAAAATTCGCAAAAGGCTCGTCGCACCCGATAATATTCCGAAAATGTTAATTTGAAAAAATCATCCAATCATTCGAGAAGATTACGAAGCACGTGACTTGTCTCGACATTTGATCCATCTTTAGATTGTGTGCCTGGCATTGCCTGTAGTATAAGAAGAACTGGGCGGTTAACTGACCTCTTGCTCTTTTGGATTTCTTGTCTTAAAGTTTTCGTAACGCCAAATGTTGAAAACGATACAGGTATGAAGGTTACTCTTTTTTATTGGCGCGTGTTTAGTGTAACAAGTGTTAAGGTTATTAATCGATATTTGGACAAATCTAACGAGCGTTGTATAGCCAAACAAGCTACAGTAAAGCCACGTGTAGTTTGTATTTCGAGAGACTTAAAAGCTTAAGTTTGTATCAGTTTTACGACTGCTTACTTTAGTTCTTAAACTAGTTTTTGTTGCTTTTCAGAATTAATCATTTAAGCCATGTCAGGAATACGTCCATCATCCTTCTTTTCAACCTCAAACGGTAGTCGGAATGGCCGAACCACTCCAAGTGGTAGTCAGAATTGCCGAACCACCCCAAGTGGTAGTCAGAATGGCTGAACCACCCCAAGTGGTAGCCAGAATGGACGAACCACCCCAAGTGGTAGTCAGATTGGACGAACCACTCCTAATGGTAGTCAAAATGGCCATACTGGTCAGAATTCTGGCCGTCCAAGGGTAGGAAACGACACAACACCGCTAACATCTAGACGTCGAGATACTACGGTTAATGTTACTTCGCAAGAAATTGACAAGATGTTTGATTTCTTTGAATGAAATATCAGTGCAAATGAGAGGGCAGAGAAAGTCCTTGGAAGCGTTAGAGAACGCCCACAACAAGCTTGCAGAGTCGGTTGCCCAAATATCGGGCCAGATTGATGAAATAAACGAAAAGATTCTCACCAGCGGTACGGCGACAGAGGAAGAAGAAAATCAAAGGATACCGTTTGAAATATCGGCAAGTTTTTCTGGTTTATTAGTATTTTAAGAAGACATATGGCGTAAATATTTCCAACATGGTGGTGATCCAGGGAAGGCGGGCAACTATCAGTTTGCATTTCAAACATTCTTTAAATTTTTGACTATTGTTTAACTTCCGAGGGCGTCAACTAATGATAGGAGTTACTGTATCATTATATGCTATTACACTCATCAAACATTTATTTTCTCTAGAGTGATGTGCATCTTCTGCATAATGGGCTTGAAGAAGATGACCAATACAAGCCTGAGGAGAGGTAACATTTTATTTATAGTATAGCTTAGATAGTACACACTCTAGTATTGTGGACGACTTTGGGGGCTTTTGTTAACCAAGAAGCAAATAACTTTTAAAACCCTATGAGGACAAAAGGTTATATGGTTTTTCTTTTTTCGTATTCTTTTATTCATCAATAAAGTTCTAAAGTTTCCTTAATCGTTTTAAAATCGCCCACGGTTCTTGATTTCTTTTAGTTCTCCCAACATCACATGTGCTCTATTACACTGGGTGACTAGGCATCCCCACTCCCTCCCCCACGCTTCGCTGTTGAAACACAGTTGAAAATAAGAATAAAAGATAGAATAAAACCTAATACTCTATTGATTTTCTGATGTTCCATAGTATACTTTCTGCCCACAACTTGTCAGTCCGGCAAAGGCTAGAAGACCAGATGATGAAAGCTGACAAGGGGTATCATACTAGACTTGTGAAAAGTAAGTATGCATGACTCTAAAAGGGGTTTTAAAATTGAGTTTACCTGCAAATGCCATTTCCAGAAAGTTTCCTTGTATTAGGTAACTTAATTCTATAATTTTTCAAGTTTCCTATTCCCATGGTATTTACTTATTGAAAAATGTACTATTGTAACTGATATAAAATCCATTCTAGTTTTACTGATTGAATTTTTCACTAGCTGGAATGCACAATTGAATGAGAAATGAGGATACTTATCCACTTTGGATTATAACTTTAAACTTTCACTAACATTGATATACTGCATTCATTGATATAGAAGCTGTGGGGAGGTACTATGAGACAAAGAGGAAGCTGTATTTACAGAGTCTTCCTGAAAATGAAGAAAGAACACAGCAGTTAAAATCAGACAACAAACTGCGTTCCAGGAGGAAGAGGGTAAGAAAGCAAAGCAAAGCATTTATACTGTATGAAAACTGAAAAGGTTACTCTTGTTTTGTTGTTGTTGATTTTTGTTTATTAAACTTATTTTTGCATTTTGAAAATTAAAGAAAAAATAGAAAAGCTAAATTTAGTTAAGGATTAATTGGGTAACACACATTGAAATTGGTGACATGGGTTTACTGCTTACCTCTCAACACTGTGGTCCATGTTTGAGCAGGATAAAAGAACTGTGAGTTGAAGTTGTTTTATAACAACTCTCTCCCTTGCCATGAAAGTTTTCTCCTTGACTCCCAGGTTTTCCTAACTCCCCAGGTGGTTCAGTGTTTTACACTGTTGGTGGTCATAAGAAAAAATTGTTTTGTGTCAATGTATTGTAGTCAGCTTAATATCATTATAACATCTTTGTAACTGAAACAAGTTATTAATTCTTACAGCTTTTCACTGCAAGATGTAAAGTTGCAGATGGGGAAGGTCTCAACCTCATTAAGCAACTAAATTATGAGTATGTCAGTGATGAGGAAAATGGGATTCGGGAAGACAGTGGAAAGTGGGTCGTCAGGCACCCTGCTTGGAGATCTGAAGAAGCAGACTCACTTATGGAAAGACTGCAAAGTAAAGTTGAAACTCAAAGGTCTGAAAGGCCACGAGTTTCAAGGGTTCGTGGCCTTCCATCTACCAGATGTAAGCCAAGAAACCCTGTAATGTGGGCTGTGCAGAGGCAACCAAGGTAAAGTGCATGTGCAGGTATTGACTTGTATACCACATGTATTAGGAGTGTACTGTAGTTACTTTTGTTTAATACGACAATAGCACTAGATTACGACTTTTCAGACAAGGATAAATATGGAAATTTCATCAATAGTAAAATCATACGATGAAATGCACTGTGAAAAAATTTCGTATCAATGTATATTATTTTCTGTCTTTCACTTATAGAAATATTGTGCCAACAATTGAACGTTCGCCATCGAGGAGTCCATCTCCAGTGCAGAGGACTGGCAGGTAAGCTCCTTTAATTTCACCTGGGAGGAATTTAAGGAACTGTGAACAAACGTCATATTAATGTATATTATTTTCTGTCTTTCACCTAAAGAAATATTGTGCCAACAATTGAACGTTCGCCATCGAGGAGTCCATCTCCAGTGCAGAGGACTGGCAGGTAAGCTCCTTTAATTTCACCTGGGAGGAATTTAAGGAACTGTGAACAAACGTCATATTAATGTATATTATTTTCTGTCTTTCACCTAAAGAAATATTGTGCCAACAATTGAACGTTCACCATCGAGGAGTCCATCTCCAGTGCAGAGGGCTGGCAGGTAAGCTCCTTTAATTTCACCTGGGAGGAATTTAAGGAACTGTGAACAAACGTCATATTGATGTATATTATTTTCTGTCTTTCACCTAAAGAAATATTGTGCCAACAATTGAACGTTCACCATCGAGGAGTCCATCTCCAGTGCAGAGGGCTGGCAGGTAAGCTCCTTTAATTTCACCTGGGAGGAATTTAAGGAACTGTGAACAAACGTCATATTGATGTATATTATTTTCTGTCTTTCACCTAAAAAAATATTGTGCCAACAATTGAACGTTCACCATCGAGGAGTCCATCTCCAGTGCAGAGGGCTGGCAGGTAAGCTCCTTTAATTTCACCTGGGAGGAATTTAAGGAACTGTGAACAAACGTCATATTAATGTATATCCTTTTCTGTCTTTCACTTAAAGAAATCTTGTGTCAACACTTGAACATTTGCCATCAAGAAGTCCATCTCCAGTACGGAGGACTGGCAGGTAAGCTCCTTTAATTTCACCTGGGAGGAATTTAAGGAACTGTGAACAAACGTCATATTAATGTATATCCTTTTCTGTCTTTCACTTAAAGAAATCTTGTGTCAACACTTGAACATTTGCCATCAAGAAGTCCATCTCCAGTACGGAGGACTGGCAGGTAAGCTCCTTTAATTTCACCTGGGAGGAATTTAAGGAACTGTGAACAAACGTCATATTAATGTATATCCTTTTCTGTCTTTCACTTAAAGAAATATTGTGTCAACACCTGAACATTTGCCATCAAGAAGTCCATCTCCAGTACGGAGGACTGGCAGGTAAGCTCCTTTAATTTCACCTGGGAGAAATTTAAAGTGCACCAAACCTCTACAGGATCTTTTTGTGATATCAAAGCCCTTTGAAAAAAAGCAAGAATGCAATTTCCATTTGATGATATCTTTTTTTTGTCAACATATTTAATAATGGAGTTCGAAATTGATGATGTCTTATAAACTCATTTAAAGTGCTACTACGACGAAAATCGCTCAAACTTGGATTCAGCTGAAACTTCCTAAGAATACTCTTTAAAGGTCCAATAATCACTGTATGAAGTGTTTTCTCAATATTCAGGACGAAAGTATGATATTTTTACGATTATTTTTTGGAGTCTGTGACGTCATACACTCAACATCGAACATCGCTCCATACATTTCTTTGTAGTTTATGATCAAAATATCAGTAGTAAAGGGAGAAAGAAATACCCAAACACCCCAAAATATAAATTATAGTCACAAGTAATGTGAAATAAGCACATTAGCCACCCTTTGGGCTTCATAGGAATGAAATAAATTAAGGATTTATATACAAAGAAATATATGTAGCAATGTTTGATGTTGAGTGTATGACGTCACAGACTCCAAAAAATAATCGTAAAAATATCATACTTTCGTCCTGAATATCGAGAAAACACTTCATACAGTGATTATTGGACCTTTAAAGAGTATTTTTAGGAAGTTTCAGCTGAATCCAAGTTTGAGCGATTTTCGTCGTAGTAGCACTTTAATAATTCATGAAGGAAATACAATAGATAATCATAATCATGAAGAGAGTTGTATATCTGCAAAATTCTGTTCACTTGCATAAACTTCAACTTGGATTTTCTTGTTATTATTGACTTTTATTGTTAAAATTTCTTTAAAACCTGAGAGAATTAATCTAGATGCTTCATAAGTAATATGCAATATGAGTGTCTGATCTGTATACGATATAAAATCACTCGCCTCCGGCTCATGGTTGTATATCGTATACAGATCGGCCACTCGTATTGTATGTATTACATCATATGGGTCTAGGAGAAACACAAACCATGAAAGGAAAAATACCTTACTAGAAAAGATCAAATCAATTGAACCTTTTTAATTATGTTCCTGGGATAACAAACAATTTGGTGTGTTTGCCATGGAAACTACTTAGTATCTAGGCTCCTCAAGAGAAACTCCAAATCCTCATTTTTACCAGCTGTTGGTTAAGTCATGACTTTGTCGTGCTATGATCTTTTTCCCCATTCAACTAATCTGTGGTCTACGTTGGATTTTTGATAGAAGTTTAGTTGAAAAAGCCAGAAATTGAGGATTTTTACTCTTTCTTGAGAAGGAGCCTGTGTACAAAGTAGTTTCCATGGTTGTCCCTGGTACATTATAAGAGTAAAGTTTCAACTGAGTTAAGCTAATTTTCAGGAAGATATTCCTTGTATGATTTGTATTTCTCTTATATCCCTGTAATGACGTCATCAATTTCAAACTCCAATATTAAATATCTTGACAAGAAAAAAGTGTAACACCAAATGGAAAACGGCATCCTTAGTCATGTTCAAAGGACTTATACATCACAAGGAGATCCTGAAGGTTTTAGGTGCACTTCAAGAAACTGAGAAGAAATGTCATAAAATAAAGAGTACTAATAACCCGAGCTGTACGAGGTTTACAAGAACCGTCATGTGACCCCCCACCCCCCCCCCCCCCCCCCCCCACACACACACACACACACTAGTGCTCTTTTTGGATTTCACCCAAATAAATTAGTTATGTATATGATAATCTTTTTTAATGTAGCAGTATCTTGATAACATAAGCTCTTTCTGTTTAAGGAAAAGAACAAGAGACAATGTGATTGGCAGGGTAACGCGGTCAAAGTCGAAGTCCCCCAGAAAAGCACCAAAAAGAAAGTCAAGAAAGGATTAATTCAAGATATTGACTGTTAGATGTACATAATTATATAATTTGCACAACCATTTAGATACAAGCTCATTTCAGAACAGTGAAATGAACATTTTACCAAGGAAGTTGTATTATATTTTACCATGGTTGTGGTATCCATTTCTTATTATGCAAGTTTTGCAATGACCTTGAAATCTTGTTTAAGTTTGTAAAAATCATTGGGAAACTTTGAAACAGTATAAATAATACAACAAAAATTATATTAGGCTCCTAGCTCATGTTATTGTAATTATAATGTAGAGTTCCGAATGTACATATTTTTCCGATATCAATACAAGTTTCCAATCCTTTATATCTATTTAAATACTTTTTATGACATTTTAATTTTTATAACGACATTAATGCATGATTTGAAAGAAATGTTCTTTACATATTTCTGATATATATTTAAATATTATAAAACAATATTTTTGTGCAAGAAATGTATTTTTTTATATTGTTCAAGTGTGAAATATGGTGCACTTTTATCAGAAAAAGCACATCCTTTTCTTCTAGTATTGCGTAATTCCAGGAATTATCTATACCCCCTCCCCCCAACGGAAGGAATTTTCTTGTTAGATCCCCCAACCCCCACCCCTGGAAATTTCATATTTTAATTATTTTGACCCTCCCACCCCGTGGAAATTCGAAAATCTTTGGGTGTGGTATGGATAATTTCTGGAACTACGAATCTTGCAATATACTGGTTAAAAATATTCAGTTTGAAATGGCTATTATTATTAATAATTTTAAACAGCCATTTGAAATTGAATAGTAGAAATGATAAAATATAAATATAAATAACTAAATATACTTATATTTAGGTAACAAATATTCACAAATTGTGATTATTAAACTAATGTATTTGAAAAGAAAATGTGAATCTTCAATAATATTATAAAAATATCTATAGTTTTACAGTTAAGTTTATTTACTTTGTTCTTTTAATAGGTATACTTCTTCATGAAATCTGAGCCCCCAAGCATTGAAAATGTTGAACTGTGCCTGCAATTTTCAGAGAAATTGGTTCCATTGGGCATAAGTTTGCCACCATACAGAAATTCTTTCAAACAGGATGGTACAATATTGTAAGTCTCAACTTTATCTTTAATATATCTTCCTTGTAAAAAATTAATTTTTAACAAATAAAATACATTTACTGTGTTTGCACAGGCTACTGCAAACTGAGATGTTGTTGGAAAAATTCGAGAGCAGATCAGTGCAAACACAAGCCGCAGGCGATTTGCAGGTGGTTTGCCTGTGCAAACACAGTAAATGTATTTTATTTGTTTTATAAAATTATTTTCTTCAACAACAAAAATAACGAAACACAATTGAATGAAACAGAAGAATTTAATTCAAAGTTTTAAATACTAATTCTCCCTACATACTTGTGCATTTGCAATAACCAATCAGATTGCGCGAAAGAAGACGCTTAACCAATCAAATTGCGAGTTTCATACATGCCTTCAAACACGAAATTCAAGTTGAAAATTTTTTATTTCAAAGCGAGAAGAAGCCAAACTTTAGAGCCTTTTACAAGCAGATCTAGATAAAATAATAATTCCAAAGCTTAACCAATGGCTTTAGTCATTTTAGACCGAAAAGAAAACACTATTTTAAGAGCTAGAACTCGAGCTTGAATTCCGTCGGTGTTGATGAAAGAAATGCGGACCAACTTGATGGAACATCCACTGAATAGGGCTCCAAAATTGAATTTCTCCTGTTGTGTGAGTACATTCTGTGAAACAGAATGGCTTTTCAGGAACAACTTGAATCTGGCGGCTTGGAACTGGATTGATGGCCAGTGTAGTGGTTCTAGATTATCCCGAGGACTATAGTCAAGATGCGTGACGTTCAAGTTCTAGATTATCAGTTTATTCAGAGTTCAGTCAGTCAATGATTTCACAATTCCACGCTGCAGGATTAATTTCACGAGTTCAGGTTTTCACGAGTTCAGGTTTTCACGAGTTCAGGTTTTCACGAGTTCAGGTTTTCACGATTTGCTAGAATGACAATTGCAAAACCTTCTATGAGAATATATTCTGTCCAAGAAAAACGGGATCATTATACTTACACATATGTGCTGTCCTGAAGATAAAATCATTCGAATTCCGGATTCATTTTTTAAACCACAACAACTTGTCTACTCTTCCCTATAACAACTCTGTCCCATTCCCACGAGCTCCTTCTCTCTCTCTCTCTTCCACAGGGAACCCACTTCTATCATGCATAAGCTATAACATTCCGCCCCCTATGAACGGTCTATACTAAAACGTTCATACTATAACAGTTTCAACTAAATTATAAACGCAAAGTCTGAGTCTCTTGGTTCAAACGTCATCATCTTCAGCTTCCAGCAAGCATAACTTGTGGATTGGACGTCGGTAGCTGTTTTCCTTAGTCTTCAGTAGTATAGGGAATGGGGGTTCCAGCGCAATCTCAACACGGGGTAAGACCCGCGTCAAAAATCCACCTACGGAAACAACCCACTCCAAGTGTGGTTGGGGGCAACAGCGCAAATATGTTAGTCTATATATGGAGTGCGAAGATTGTAAAGAGTTTGTTTATGATTTCTGTGTAAAGTGCTTGAAACCCAAGTTTGTACCTACTAAACCAAATAAGTATATTTGTTGTGACAAGAAAATGCAAATAGAAGACGACACGTCAGCACAGTGTTACGAATGTGGTAAGAATATTCGTAATGCCGTACCAAATGCTACCAAAGAGCAATATTACGCCAATGGAGGTCGTAAGAAGACCCCATACAAAAGAATAAAATACTTCCGAGACTGGATGAGTCATATCCAAGGTTTACATCCGATATATTTAAGCGACGAAGTAAGGAAGAAAATCATAGACCATTTAGAAGAGCCTACCCCACAAAGTCTACGGAAAACGTTGAAAAAATTAAAGCTAGGGAAATATTACTAAGCTATTCCCTATCTTTTGTCTGAAATTACCGGTAAGGCTTTTCCCGAGGTTTCTGATATGACAAAAGCCGAGTGGATGTTTTGTCGGCTGAATAAGGATATTCCTTATTATCCTGATGTAATTTACGAAATATTTTACAAAATAGACCCCAACCACCCCCTGTTAGGATGGATTCCGAGAAAATAAAAATGCAAAACTGGCGTTTATTTTGCCAGAAACCCCACTGGGGAATGCATCGCGCAGAACACCAAGCTATCCCCAGTGGGGTTTTTTGCATTTTGGGCTTACGGGGCTTATTTCATCCCGCGCCAGAGGCCCTCTAGTACGTACACATATATCTTTCTTACGACCCACCAGAGGGTGAACTCCGGACAGCGTCCCGAGACACCCCCTGACTTTTCCAACTTTTCCTCACGAAACCCCCCATCGCGGGGTTGAATCGCACTTTCTACCCCTCCCCCCACGGTTGCTGTGAGTGTGGGGAGGCTTTTTTTTTTTCACTCACAGCAACCGGTCCAAATGCGTCTACAGCGAGGCTCGAACTCGGGACTTTAGGCCTCCCCAGCTCCAAAGTCCCACGATCACGAGCGAACGCCAGACACATCTGGACGCTTATGTATGTGAAAATTATTATATTTAATCTGCATAATTTCTAGACTGACGTTCGATATGTAAATAGAATCCCGTCACGCTCTTTTCGAAGCAGATGTTTACTGAGCAAGCTTTCTTTGAAGCTCTTCTTTCGCTTCTTGATAGATCTTTTTGCGAGATTCCTCGGAAAGATCTCTTACGACTGTTTTTTTATTCCTTATGTCAGTCTTTAATTTCTCGTACTTTTCCTCTTCGGCTAAGATAAGCGAGAATTCTACGTCGTCTATCTTTCTGTCACGCAAAGCCTTTGAGACAAGGTCAGTGATCGTATTTACTTTAGCCCTTGACAGAGCTATTGTCGTGTCGTGTTTTGATATTTTGCTTGACAACTGTTTCATAATGCCCGTAGCAACAGCCGAAATAATACCACATGCTGCCCCAACGCTGGCCAAAGGAACTCCAACGATTATTCCCGGCCCAGTAAGCGAAGTAGCAACGCCGGAGCCCGTTAACACAACAGATATGGATCCTGAAGTTATCGCAATCTTATGTAGCGTGCTACGGGCTCTGACGTATTTCTTCCTAACTTTTTCGTAGTGTTTTGCCTGCCCTTCCAAGTAAGCCAGGATTAAATTTGCTTTGTTGAGCCTAAAGTTTTCAGCGTTTAATTCGTTAGGTTCCTTAGGAAGTTCAGGATAAAGTGGAGGTGCTGATGGTATAACATCCATTATATATACTAATGTACGACGCTTTTGGGAATGATATTGAGGAGCAGCCACATCACGACAACCGGGATTACTGGAATTGGAGAGCATTTAGGAAGATGTTTCCACATGCAGACCCCAGTAAGTTCGAAAGAAGACCCGATGGTATTTACTATAACGGCTCTAGGATGTACAGCAACGAGGATTTGAAGCCTACGCTGGTTAATCAAATAGACGATCAACTGAAGCATTCGCCAATGCATAAGCCAACGCCAGCGCCAACGCATGTTGAACCCAGTTGGTCAAAGGAATTATTGCTTGGTACCAGTACTTATCCAATACCCGCGATGTCATTTGATGAACACCCAAGTTTGGACCTAATGTTGAACATGCGGGTCTCTAACGATCATTCCTTTCTGTTAAAGGTGCGAGATATCTTCAAAAACGTGCCCATTGTTCATACCACCGCTAAGGAATCTCATGAATGGTTAAGCGGTCCTAACATGCGTTATTGGCCGCAGCAACTAAACTTTGCAGTTTGGTGTGCCACTAGCGGCTGTGGTGTAAGCGCAAGCTTGATGAAGAATTCAATATTTATGTTTCATTTTCACTTCACGGTTAGAAGAATACTGCATGAGATGGGCGTTACTGCATTACCGGGAGATGCCACGTTTTATCCAAGAGATAATAAATACAGCGTGCCGGCTTATGACAGACTTTGTAAGGAGTTTGACGTTGTAGGGAAGGATTTCCGATGCACTGCCGGCGCTAACAATGGTCTGGGGCATATTTGGGCTTATTGGGGGATTGGTGGACACGAGCTAAGTGATAAGGAAGTTCATGCGTTGAATCTACGATGGAACACTGGGTATCACAAAGAAACTCACGACAGTAGCACCTTCTTTGAACCAAACGCTAAGACTACTAAGGAAGTCAGAGACGGACCTCTGTTCAAAGACGAGGGTGGTAAGTATGCAGGGGCTAATCCACTGATTATCAAAATTACCAACGACGAGCAAACAAAGCAATATCTTAATTTCATACCCCCAGAAGGTAAAGGACTAACCAAAGCCGGCCTTGCCCGTTTAAACCGCAGCATAGAAGCTTACGTGTATTCTATCCTTGGAGCTCAGGTAAACACCCGATCCAGCATAATCGGAAATACTGGCGCCGCAGAAGAAACGCGAGCCGAAGCCTTGATCTTATTCGAAAGTTCAATCTTGGAGGGTGACATTAGCAAGGGCGTACAGCGTTACCAACTAGCCATACAAAATTCTAAGGCGAGGTTGGACTATGCAGTAGCCCCGGGTTGTTGGTTAATGCCTAGTAATTTATCTATAAATACTGGTTCTGTAGTAGGATACAACAATAAACTGCAGCGAGCTACTAAGGATATGAAGTTTGGGGCGAATGACGTGAACTCTGACACTCTTAGGAACATTCCTCACTTCGTAGAGAAGCCAAAAAAGTCACACGAAACGAAGCTACCCACAGTTAAGAAACCATCAAAGAAGGTCCTACCTGCGATACCTGAGGAATATGACCATAACTTATTAAAAGCCGGTCTAGCAGCTGCAAGCATTGGTCTGAGCTATTATATATGGCGATGAACAACCCCTACGTAACTGGAGTAGATTGCGTTTATACGACTTACACAGGCGAGAAAAAATACACCCAAGCATCTTGGGTTGATGTCACGGGCGTGTCCGTGGATCTGAACTACTCAGGAAAGAAGCTGATAATATGCAGTATTTGCATTGGTACGGCGAGTGATGCAAACGTAGGAGTTCGTTTCTGCGACGACAATGGAGTATTACAGCCCATGCGCGCGAAGACAAACAACAGAGAGCCTACACATTTCTCGGTAGAGCCGCCCGACACCAGCACCGAAAATCTCTCGGTTTGGACTTTTCACATGGTTGCTGATTGCCATGGGAAGGTAAAGTTGCAAATACGCGTAGATGACACGGCGTCGGCGTGCATAAATAGCATAGAAGATCAAAGAGATCGACCTTATAATCACGCGACCATCAGCACTCTTACAGTGTTAAGCCTGTGAGAATCTGTGATTCTTAAATTATATGAATCCGCATTTAAGTGAAACGCATTACGTTCACTACTTAGACGTAAAGGAGTACGCAAGGCATGAGTGGTTTGATATGGGAATGTGGGTTGAAGTTGGAGGTCCTGCGTTAGTCATTTGCACCATTAGCATTAACACGGGAATGAGCGCGAATGTGGGGTTTAGGCTTGTCGATGAGAATGACGAGCCTTTGCCCCCCTATCGAACTTCCCCGAACAGCAGAAGAGCGGCCCACTTTTCGATGGAGCCAAACAAATTTAGCGGAGAAGATCTGACGCCGGTCACGTTTCATATGGTAATTAATTGTAAATATGCTAAGTTACAAATATTTCCTGATGACGGTAGCAATGATGGGTCGACGCCGGGCAGCGCAAGGATAAACAGCATTGGCGTGGGTAGCAATATTATCGATGCGGTTTGGAGTCATAAACCCATTTCCACTATGAGCGTGCTGCCGCTAGCCCCAAATTATCAGGGCGGCGCAAATACTATCTTTCATCATCCTCAATCAAGGACGCGGAAAGAGCGCAGCAATTCTAAGGACAGGAAATCCAAGGTCCCTTCATCGACCTAGCTTCTTCAGGAGTACCACCCCAATAGCGACAACCAAGATCCAAATGTTATTCCCCACGAACTTCAACAGTTCTCCGCCAGCCCTAAGTGCCAAGGAAACAACCGAACCCAGCAGCCCAGGAAGACCGGCTGCCATCTTTTTTCCCAAGTCCGTTAGTCCATTGCCTAATTTCTTTACGCCCGCGCCTGTAGCCTTAAGCGCGGATAGGATAACTCCTACTACGGTGCTAATAGCGACCGCAAACGCCAGCGGAACGCCATACTTCAAAAGGGCTCTTTTTACCTTTTCCTTGGTGGTAAGCCCCAGCTCTTTTTCCAGGTTTTCCTTTTGAGCCCGCAATTCCGCAAGGCGTATTTCAAGGGCCTCCACTTCCTTTTGAGCTGCTTCCCTTTCTTCCTCGGTACGAGTTTGGTCCTCGATTACTTCTTGCTGCCGCTCTATTTGCCCCTCCAGGTCTTCGATAGCCTGATCTCTTTGCCGGATTTGCTCCTCTTTAGTGTCGATTTCGGCAACCAACTGCCGCCGTTCCTCCAAAGAGCCGGATATGGTGATATGCAAGTTTTTAGCTTCCTCTTTTGTCAGGTCTAACTCCTGTAAGGTGAGGTCGAAAGCCCTTTGGGCTTGGTCTCTATCGCGTAGGGCATTGTCTCTTTGTCCTCTAATTTCTATTATTCTTTGGGTTTTGTCATCGACTTCTCTCTTTTGAGCATCGAGAAGTAGTCGGTTTTGCCTCATGTATTCTGCCTCCCTTTCTTCCAACGTTTCTTGTAGCCCCTCGACGCGTTTTTCTAGCGCAACCCGTTCATTTAGGGTTTCCAACCTTTCTAACGCACTTCTGGTAGCTAGTTGAAAGCCTCTTAATCTTGCCACGTTAACCTTGACCGAGCCATTTTCGTCAAAGAGGACTTGTGGTTTGGTCCAACGGTTTTTGTCGGGATATCTCATGTCTTGAACGCTTATGAGGACTTTGTTTCCGCGTTCTGTGAGCCTTACGTCGTCGGCCTCGAAGTGGGAATAGCGCTGCGTTAGCTCTTGCGTTGCCCACTCTACGGTTTCCCGCGCGGTTGCTCCCTGCTCACCCATGTTTCGAAGTTCTATGTACTCAGGAGGGGACTCACCGGGGTTCTTTTCGTGCCACATGCGATTCAAGGCTGCCTTGAAGCTTTTCCACCTACTGCCGTACGTGTTTTCTAGGGCCATGTCGTAGATTAGGGGGTCGGTTTCCGCGCCTTTAGTCCATGCGTCGTATTCTTCGTCGTTAATGTCTACTTGACCTTCTTCGGTAAGGGGATCAAAATCACCTTCTACTTCCATTATATATGATAAGCTCAAAGTTAAACCCCAACGTATTACCTAAGCAGGTTGGCGGACTGAAAGCAGAACGCACCTTTCACCGGGTTACATTCACGCCTTCTAGCGCTAAGCCAGGGGAAACGCTGTACGTAGGCGTACCCCGCCTAACGGATAACCTAGTATTGGTTCCTGGCACCCTGGCTTTAAGGTTCGACCTAGCGGTGCAGTCAAGCCCCACAGATGAAAGGATTATCGTTAACAACCTTGGTCGCAACATTGTTTCTAAGATGCGCGTAAAGTTCGCCGGGGAATCCCTCTTAGACTTAAACAACTATGACCTGTACACCACCTACAAAGATCTGTGGCTGACTGCATTCGAAAGGGCACAAAAAATAGAGCAGGGTATCGGTAGCGCAATATTACGTAAGGTTAGGACTCCCACCAAGACACAACCTACCGATTCTGGCGACGCAACTGACGTGGCAGATGCAAAGGCCATCAAGACAGCCTATGGTACTAAATACGTAGTACCATTGGACTTTGAGGCTATTACCAGCCACGGGGTTTATTATCCTAGACAGTTGAGTGAGTTGCAGTTTGAAGTGACCTTAGCCAACATGGCTAACATCATTGGCGGGTTAAGCACTGCGTTGTCGGGAAGTATTCATCCATACGCCATTACCAACCTGGAATTGCAGTATGAAACCATACACTCCGAAGATCTAGCACGTAGCGCTGGCATGGAATACAGTGCTGGAAAGGCTTTCTTGTACGACCACGCGGTAATGTACAAAACCTTTAGTTTCCTGGATAAGACAGACGCGGTAATTACTCAGAGCATTAATTTACCACGTCGCAGTCTTACGGGGCTGATGTTGGTATTTATTAAGCCTTATGAAGCCGGTAAGCGCGACTCTGAAGCCTTTCATAACCCCGGCATCACCAACGTCGGGATTAGCATCAATGGAGTTCCAAATAAGGTGTATTCGCAGGGAATGAAGCCCTCAGACATCTACAGGGAAATAAAAAGAAAGTTTGGGGATCAAGTTGCACCCGGTGAGTTCTTTACCAATAAGTATGCACTGTGGATTGACATGCGAACCACCAACGACGAGGATTTACATGGGCAGGGATTGCGTCTGGTAAATACCCAGGACGGCATTACCCTGGAAATCAAGCGTGACTTAAACGCTAGCGCAGGCGACTCAGACAAGATCAACGCATACATCTTCGTGGTGTCTGACGCCCAGTTGAGCGTAGAAATGAATCAGCTAAAGAGCGTTGCGTATTGATTCGCGCGCTGCGCTCCCTCATCCAAGAAAGGATAAAATATCCCTTGCGTATATAATGCTTCGCGTATTCGAAAACAACAACACCAAACTGCAATGCATAGTGCAAGGCGATAAACTTTATTTCAAAGCAAAGTCCGTGGCTGATGCCTTGGGTTACGTAAATTCCAGAAAAGCGGCGTCTGATCACGTCTCAGAGGAAAACAAGGTAACTTTGAGGTCTATAAAGGGTGTAAATCTGACTGACACCCTTAATGCGCAACCACATTCCGTTTACATCACTGAAATGGGTCTTTATGAGTTAATATTCGGATCTGAAAAGTTCGTAGCTAAGGAGTTCAGAAAATGGGCGTTAGGTGACGTTCTCCCTACCCTCAGGAAAACAGGTAAATATGCAATGGACAAACGCTTTGACAGTCCTAACAAGTTGGTATTCAAAATAGAAAATGAATTTGACCTGCATAAGAAGGTCGTAAACTACATACGTCGATTCCACCCTATCCTACTGCTCGCACCAGGTCTTGGAGAACTACAGGACTCAGCTAGCAAAAGAATAGTATGTTGGCAGAAAGGGTATCAGGCGGGGCAACCCGACATCTTAGTCCTTAATGCACATAAAAAACATAATGGGTTATGCCTGGAGTTGAAGACGCCTAAGGGTAACGGCGTATTATCCTCAAAACAAGAGGCGTTACTCACACAATACGAGGCAAATGGTTACCTAACCATGGTGTGCAACGATTACGACCTTATATGTAGGGAGATCGACCATTACGCGGAAGGCATTCGTGTACCTTGTCCTTGGTGTGTTAAGGCTTTTAAGACGCAGGAGGCGTTAAGGACTCACCAAAGAATATTTCATAGATATAATGATAGTTGAACAGACACACTGGCGTAATCTGACCGTTGGTCAAACTTACAAAATAAAAAATTATGTCATGTTTGAAGATATCAACCGATTGAGGTTAATCTTGATGCATGACAATGAAGAGTGCACTTTATGGGCACCTGACTGCGTGCGGTATGTCCTTCAAGGTGAGGAATACACACACGTAAGAAGTTATGGTAAAGTGAATGGTCGATGGAAGTTTGACATCGAACGCCGCACCGACGCTAATCCATTATGTGATTAGTCATCCTCATGGGCGGTTGAGTATTGGTCTGCTATGTCGGACCTCATTTTTTCTGTCATGTAATTAGTATGGTAAATTAAGGCTCCTCCTGCGAACGCTGCGATGTAAGGTAACATCATATATTATTCATTTTTCCATGCTTTTCTTACAGCAAGGTAATGGTCTAAGGGCTTGGGTCCGTCGTACAGGCAACACCAAATATGTTGACCGCTACGTATACAGCCACATCGGTTGCAAATGCCGTCCCAGTGTTCCCTGTATTCCCATCTCACGCCCTCAACGTCGTCAAAGCATACGAAGGTCTGGTCTATTTCCTTCTTACGTCGCGTGAGCACCCGGGAGGTTTCGTGGGGACAACAACGTTCGGCTAAGTCTCCGTGGGTTTCACAGACGACATCTTCGAGGTGGTAACGACGACAGCGGTATTTATGCCAGTTCTCCTCGAAGTGAGGTTCATCGCAACGGAGACAACGGTCTTTGAGGCAGACTCTGTTCTCGCGGTGATATCGTAGGGCCTGTACAGTGGACAGTTCCTTACCGCAGTCACCGCAAAGGGTACTTACGGTCTTCTGACAGACTTTCTTGGAAAGATGGTATTGCAGTCGCTGCTTGCTACTAAAAGCTCTATCACATTGCACGCACTTCATTATATATACCTTATTTTTTATTGTTATTTTGTTAAATGCTGCAAAGAGGTCTCAAGTAAGGATCTATCTTTTATTGTTATTTTGTTAAGCCCCCATTAAAAGATGAGGTATCATTCTTTCTCATTGTTGAAACCAGCAAAAAGATAATCATGTTAACCATTCTTCGATCGTGATGATTTAACAAAATAACAATAAAAGATAGATCCTTACTTGAGACCTCTTTGCAGCATTTAACAAAATAACGATAAAAAAAAAGAAAGACCTATGCTAATTCCTCTTGCTGGGGCTTAGTAAGATCTTCTTTGCGACCTCTTACTCTTCTCGAACGTCGTCTAAAGTCCTTTGTGCTTTAGTATCCGCGGGACACCAATGTCCAACGAAGTCTTCTTCAGAGAATACCTTATTACAGTGACAGCAGCTGTGTTTCTTACGAGGCGTCGGAGGGGTAACGATGATGCAGTCAGCAGGTAGTTCGCACGTAATGCAGTCCATATATCTATGGGGGATATCGAATGAAGTCCTTAATGGACTCCTTAGCCCAGCCCGCCATTGTCAAAAGCGCGCCAAACCGTTCTGCACGCTTCAGACCACACATTTCATCGTACAATTCCTGTACGCGCTCTTTTAACCGGTCTATCTCTTCCCTTTGCATTTCTATGGTGTCTCTTTTATCCTTTGCGTCGGCGGTAATCCTTCTTACTGCTTCCACTGGTTCCATCTATATATGAACCCAGATCACATGCCTTGTAACGCTCTGATAGTAGGACCCACCGGCTGTGGAAAGACCCAATTCGTCGTGGAGCAGCTATTAGGACCCTTTAGATACCGCTTTGACTACATAGTGCTGCTTTGTCCCACCTACGTGAATAACCGCACCTGGACGGGCATAGGAGTGAAAGACGACGACTTCTTCGTAGATATTTTAGACCCTAACGAGTTATCTGGGCATCTTAAGTTCTGGCACAAGCAATTCCCTAAAGATACGCAGACTTTACTCATACTGGATGACATTGCCTGTGGGGACGACGTAAAAAAGCGCACCTCCGAATTAGTGAAGCTCGCTTTCAGCGGCAGACACGACAATATCAGCGTTTGGTTGCTTTCCCAGCAGCTTACCAGTGTCTCTAAACCCTTTAGGGAAAACATAGGCTCTCTCGTAGTATTTTATACACCCAGTAAGTCTGATCTGGAAACCATCTTAAGCGACTACGGTGGTGAGATAAGCAAGGAACAGTTGCATGAATACATGCGGCATTTAAAGACGCACCAACATTCCAAAATGATTTTCTCTTTGAGGTTTCCTTATGACGTTAATGTATATGGAGATTGAGCAGCTCTTAGATGAAGTCCCCACGCAGTTAGACGAAAGTAACCTCAAGGAACAACTTAACATCCTCGTGTCTTCGGGGAAGTGTAAAGAAATGATAGGCAGGGAACTTACCCATGAGCAGGTTAATAAGCTGTCGGAAGAGGAAGTCAAAAAGTTCCATAAAAGGTACGAGGCTGCCCTTGCAAGTAAGACCACAGACGCCGTCGCAGACTCCGCTATCCGACTTGCAACTAAATTGCTTGGACTTGCACTGCCTATAGACGACGTGGAGCAACTGCGGAAGGACATAAGCGAGGACTATGTCATCGCCCAAGAACTTAAGATAACCTGCGGCTGGTTGTCTTTGAAGTGCGGTAAGTTAATGGCAGTCGCCTCTGCGGCACTTCACGTAGCTCAGCACGTCGACTTGAAGGAACTTACGGCCTCTTGGAAGGACTTCAAGAAGAACAGAGACGTTGAAAAGGTCTTCCAGGCAGCACTTACTGAGGTACCTGATCAAGTCGCCTCAAGTACCTAGTCAAGTCGTTGTCAAGTCACCTCAAGTACTTAGTCAAGTCGTCCTTAAGTCATTCTCAAGTACTTAGTCAAGTCGTTGTCAAGTCACCTCAAGTACTTAGTCAAGTCGTCCTTAAGTCATTCTCAAGTACTTAGTCAAGTCGTTGTCAAGTCATTGCCAAGTCATTGTCAAGTCGTCATCAAGTTACTTGTCAAGTCCTTCAAGTCCCTTAATATAAGATGAGTGACACCGAAGAACAACCAGAAAAGGCTCCCGTAGAAGATACCAAGATTACCAAGGCTAAATCTCCGGGCAGAGTCGCTGCCGGAAAGAAGCTGGCGGAGATGAATAAAAAGAACAAAGCAAAGAAGGAGGAAAAGGTGGAGGAAGAGGAATCCTTTATCAATCCTGGGTACGTCATTGGCGCGTTAGGAGTCGCTATAGCAGCAGGCAGCCTCTACTTACAATGGCGGGCTACGAAGCCAAAAGTAAAGTGGGAGGCCGCAACATATCACGCACCTGTGGAGGTTAGAAAAAGTAAGATCCCTGAAATGGAATAACCTTCTCGCTTTGTAATATAATGTCGACCGCGTTGTTGAAAACTGTTGAAGAAGCAGCTATCATTACTTCTATTGTTGCGGGTATTGGTTGGGTAGGTAAGAAAGTGCTCAAAGAAGACTTTACTGAAGACCCAAGCAAGAGCTTCGCTAACTTTGCTAAGATGACCGCTGCCGTAGGCGGGGCTATCATGCTAAAGGATTACCTACGAAAGGAAAAGTACCTGCCTACGACGTAATATATAATGGCTGGCTTAGTCGCAGGTGGAGTCATTGCAGCTTTAGCATTCACTGGAGCTAATTATGGCGGTCAATATTTGGATAGATTAGTCAGAGGCGACAAAAGCGGTGCCGCCGAAAGGAAGAGACACGACTTAGCGCTGGAGAAATATCAGCGGGACGTGGCGGCTTGGAATGAAAAAAGACAAGCTTACAGGGATTGGTTGGATAAGAACTACCAAGACAAAATGCAGGCAGACAAGAACTTCGAAAACACAGACTACGCCTTCAAACTTTATGCGCAAGCACACCCCGACTTTAGAATGAAAAAGCCTCAGTTCAAGAATTACTACCAGCCTTCTAAGAAACAAAAAGACAATGAATTGGTCTTTGTAGGAGTCGCAGGGCTGGCCGGAGGCGTGGCTTTGGCGTATCTAATATAATGATCGTCTTTTTGGAAAGCGACAAGAATGACTTTACCACGTATTTGAATCCTCCCATCAAAGCCTGTAAGGTTCGGTTGGTTAGTTGCTCTTTGTATAATTCTTGGTATAATTTAATTAATGGCTTTGTCATCGGAACTTCCGGCACCAAACCAAAAATACCAGATTCCCATTACACCCCAATAACACTGGCTAAGGAGCTAGCGAAGCATGGATACACTCTTACCACAGGATTACCCCATGAAATGACATTCAAGAAAAATAATGGGAGCGCCAATCTAAAGGACAGTTCATTGGTAGAACTCCTGGGCCTTACTAGTACCACGATAAATAGCGGCAGTACATATGATGTGAAATGGAAAGTCGCATCCTCTTATGAAGTCTATTGCGACTTGGTCCATAGTTACAACAATGGAGAAAAGTCTTCTCTTATGTCCAAGTTTCTGCCCCAAGGTAATCCATTTGACCCAGTAGAATACACTCCCATTTCTTTGAGCTATGACTTATCTAATTTGGTAGAAAGCATAAACATCACCATTAAAGTGGACGGAAAGACGGTGGATTTTAACGGACGTAAGATCAATCTTGTTTTGGAATTCATATAATGGGCCGCGTAGAGGACAAAATTAAAAGGATTTACTATGGGCCTGAAGGCTATTGGAGAGGAGCGTCAGCTATCAAGAAACTCGCGACCGCGGCCAGGGTATCAGACGAAACGGCTAAGAACTGGTTGAAAAAACAAACCCTCTGGCAGGTTTATCTTCCCGTGCCTAAGTACATTCCCAGGCCCAGCTTCACCGTAAATACCCCCAATGAAGTTCATCAGGCGGATTTGCTTTTCTTGCCGCACGATAAGGTGAGAAAGAAGACCTATAGGTACGCTTTGACCGTAGTCGATATCGCAAGCAGATACAAGGACGCCGAACCTATAACCAGCAAGGATTCTGGGGAAGTCGCAGAAGCCCTAGGTAGGGTTTATAAGCGCGTCTTGAAATGGCCTAAGCTGCTGCAAGTGGATGCGGGGACGGAGTTTATGGGCGTGGTTACCAAGACCCTGAAAGACCACGACACTAAGATTAGAAGAGCTAAAGCAGAGTACCACAGGGGTCAAAGCATTGTCGAAAGATTCAATAAGACCCTGGCCGAGCGTCTCTTTGGATACCAGTATTGGAAAGAGCTGGAAGATCCCTCCAAACGCAATAGGGAATGGACTCAGAGGCTCCCCCAGGTCGTCGCAGCTTCGAACAACGAGGCGGCCAGGGCTACGGGAATGAAACCCAGGGATGCCATAAAAAAGAAACACGCGGAACACAAGTCCTTCATCAGAAGTTCGAGGGCGGTCTTCCCCCATGAAAAGAAATTAGGTAATGTCACGGTTCGATATCTCTATGAGCCGGGTGAATTAGAAGGAGGATCCAAAAGAGCTACGGATCCTAATTGGTCTTTGGAAACTTACCAGATCCGAAGTGCGATAGCTAAGAAGGGTCAGCCCATCTTGTATTATCTTCATGATAGTCCCACGCGTGGGTTCGTCAAAGAAGAACTGCTTATCGTGTGATGTCCGAATGCTATCGTATGCACTCCGTCATCACACATCCATCGCTTACCGTCAAATGCAGACAGTGACACCTTCTCCTGCGTGACGTTATGTATCTGATGACCATAGCTGCGCAGGCTGTTCATCTTATGCCGCTGTTCCTTGCGTGTTCGTAATACGTTGAGGTAGGACTCGTGCGTAATGTCCTTCTTAACCACATACTTTTTTACGCCTTTAGCTTTCTTTTCTACGCCGTCTAACTTTAGCACGCTGTACATCTTTGGTTTCAGACCCACGTATTCCACGATGGGTTTTCCTAACATTTCGTCTTTCATCTTCCCAATTACCTTCTTATTCTTCGCAGAGTAAAGGAAGTGCTCCTTCGGGTAACCGCTGGTGTCGTACTCGTCTATGTCGGGGAGGCAGTCTTTGTAAACGTCTTCCGTTTGCACTTCTAGAATTAGGGAGTCGGTGTCTGTGTACAGGAGGCGACAGCGGTCTCCGTACTTTGGCTTAAGCTTATCGTAGTAGAACTCGTACATAAGCAGCTTCGATAGATCCAGCACCGTAAAGCCTGTGTAAACGGGCTTGTTTAGTAAGAGGTTTGCCTTTTTCATGTGAATCACGTAGAAGTTCAGCATTTCTACGTATCTAACGAAGCCTGGCTGTGACACGTATGCTTCTGCTTCCTCTTTGGTGCTGACTATTTTTACGCTTACGCGCTTGCGGATGTTCTCCATTGTCTTTCCGAACACGCTGTTGTTCATCAGTTTGAAGAGATTTTTCTCGAAGTCATTTTTCGCTGCGGTACGCTTTTGCGTGTTAAAGTCAATGTAGGGGCGCATCCAGGGTTCCTGCGTGAATTTTAGGACTCTGTGGATCTTCTCTACGCGCATTCCGTGTCGCACGTAGAACTGCAGGTTGCGGTAATGTACCACATACTTCTTCTTATCCATCAGGTTCATAGTTAGTTTCCTGTACGGTTTGTAACCAGGGCACATTTGCTTTTGCAGCGGACTTAGCTGCTTAAATGGTATCTCTATCGCTTCTGGTGCTAAGGGGAACTCATTGTGTTCGTCGTGCAGGCGCTCTGGGTACTCCAGATCCACTTCTAAGACGTAACCCTTGTCTTCCTCCTTTCCTACCTGCATGTAGAAGTCTATCGGCTTCACTGGATCCCATTCGAAGTCTCTCACAGGTAGGTACTGTGACATTGCCCAACCATAAAGGTTATTCGCATCCAGGTAGTAAATGTATGTGGTTGGTTTCTCTGGGTCGTGCTCTACTAAGGGGTTGTTTGCGCGGGCGTAACGTCGGCTGGGTCCGCATACGCCGCCACGAATACCGTCTTCCATAAACCGATACATGTCGTACTCCGTTAGGAGATCCAACTGCGCATTTGTCTTCTTTAACAAAGCACTCCAGCTGAGCCCAGGAGCCGTGTAGAAATTAGCGGGATCCAATCCGTAATATTCCATAGCCATCTTTCTGAAGCTTTGGAAAACATCTGCGAGCAGCACTACGTCAGACCTTAGGTAGATGTCGTGGTAGTCACCCATGTTCTCACAGGAGTACTTTTCCCACACGTCTAACGCATGCTGGTACTCCTCATCCTTTATACCAGACTCGTTTAGGGTGCTGTAGAAGCGATCTTTGGGTGGTAGGGGTTCTTTGAATCGATCCCAGGAGTCCATGTATTCGTATGGGTAGACTCCTTTCCTTTCCGCGCCGTATTGACTGGAAATGGGAAAGTTGGTGTTATACTTTACGAGGTTTGCTAAGGAGTCCGCCATAAACTGCTGCGAATCTAAGAACTTTAGCTTACCCACAGTTACGGACATGTAGCGCTCTTTGTTGTTGGGTATGCATTTGACGTCGGAGCCGTCTGTTCCTTGTAGTAGCAAATGGGAGTCGTAACCGCGGAGGTTGTGAAAGAACACCGGAATCTCCATGTCTGGATTTACTTTGAAGTTTATATTGCATTTCCAATGAGCCGCTCCTCTGTATTTACCCGTGATGTGGCAGTGATCCCTAACCTTATCCACATAGAAATCCTCAACAAATGCTTTGTGACAGTGAATGCAGTGCGTGGAGGGCTTTCCCGGCTTCTCACCTTTCTTAGCATACTTCCCGCATTTAAAATGAGCTTCTCCTAGATACTTTCCATCTTCATCCCACGCTTTCTTGGCTCGTCTTCCAAACTGAAGAAGCGTATGTTGGCAAATGTAGCATTTTTTTGCCTTGTTAAAAGCCTCCTGGTTCTCTTTGGTAAATTCCATCTTCTTTGGACATCTTAATTGTTCTCTAATCTCTCCCTCCTCTTCTCGCAATGCTTCTAGAAACTCATTAGCTGCGTTCTTACCTCGGTAAATCACAGGAGGGTTTGCTTTACCGTCTGATCTGACTACTATGTAACCAAAGGAGCAGATCTCGTGTAATCCTACCTTATTCGTGGCGCCACGTTTCTGCTCTTCCTTAGTTATCAACGCTTCGAAGTCTGCATATATCACGTAAGGCACTTGCATCTGCTTTTGATGGTCTGCGTATGAAAGCTCTTTGTTGGTGGGCATCTGGATCCGTTGCGCCACTTCTTCGACTCCGCGGCAGATCTCATCGTGTTTCTTTAGGGTATTTAAGGATGTAAATGACAGCAAGCAGCAGTCGCAGAAGTACTTTTTGCCTTTGTGCTTAGTATGTCTGTAGAATAGTCTGCTAATGTGTTTAACCCATGAGTAGTGTCCGCCGTGGTAGAATAAATGTACGCGCTCTCCTTTACTTTTTGACAGAACTAACGGTACTATCGTCTGCTCTCTGACTCCGTAAACGTTAATTGCTAGATCGTTTATTTCCTCAAATATGGGGATGTCTATCAACTGCATGGGAAATTCCACACCATCCCACTCTAAATCATCTGTGGGATACTTGTCCTACAGGGATCCTTCTCTGCTGGATACAGTGCAGACCTGATTGCCCACATAAAGCATCGATTGTCTTCATTCTTCACGTTTACAATAGCCTTCTTCCTTTCTACCCACGTTGGTAGCGGTACGTAACTCCCCCCTCGTATGGGTACGTACCTGGCTATACTTATCTCTATTCCTTCAACCTCCTCTACTGTCCAACCCGATCCTTCTTTCGTGTAGTTAGACAGCGACTCCATTATTGCTTCTAAGGCTTCACTGAGTGACCTATCCAGATTCGTGGATTCTAATATCACTAACGACTTTGATCGCAACATTGCTGTCGTCATTACCTCGTCTTTTGACAAACTTACTTCTACCATTATGCTCGCTTTCAGGGCTCCTAATTCTTCTATACCTTTTCGGAGAGTCCTTTTAACCTTCCTTTCTGACTGACGCCAAAACTGTCTAACGTCAATCTCACCGTTACCGGGTATTGACACCGTGCTGAAGTTGCTTTGGGATTCCATCTATATAATAGGAAATATTTTATACCTAATACCAAGCACTTTTTAGGTCGTCGTAGTCGTACTCACAGTCCTGACAATGCCAAAACAATTTAACCTTAGTCTCAAACTTCTTACCACATCCACAATCATAACTGCTCATACACTTCGTCTTCATTTTCAAATGCTTTTTCAAATCCGCTTCTTTCTTAAAAGTTCTCTTACATTCTTCGCACTCCATATATAGACTAACATATTTGCGCTGTTGCCCCCAACCACACTTGGAGTGGGTTGTTTCCGTAGGTGGATTTTTGACGCGGGTCTTACCCCGTGTTGAGATTGCGCTGGAACCCCCATTCCCTATACTACTGTCTTCACTTCTACACTTCGAACCAAACCATCACTTCCTGGAAACACCTTAGTAACTCTGCCTAGCGGCCATTTGTTCCTTGTAGGGTTTTCGTCAGCTACCAGCACCAAATCATCAATCTGTATGTTTCTCTTTGGTTGTCGCCATTTTTTGTCTCTCTTGTAGTGAGGGTATATATTCTTTCAGCCATCTCTTCCAGTAATGGTTGGCTAACAACTGTGCTTGGATTACCCAGAATTGTTCTCTCAGGAGGGCTAGCACTTGCTCTTGACCACAGTGTCCGTTCTTCTCATGCAAGTAACGTATCAAGATTGTCGTAACGTGACTCTTCCGAGGCAAAATTATTGGGTGCATTGCGTCATGGGAAATTGGTGCCTTAGCCAATCTTCCACCAACACGAAGTAGACCATCATCATGTAACTTTGGGCTTAGACTTGCTGTGGGGCTGTGTCCTTGAACTTGTTTCTTCTTCTTGAGGCTCTGCATTTCTTCGGAAAAGGCTTCACGTTGCACGATCCTAGCAACCTTCAATTTAGCGTTCTGCAGGTCTTCAGTAGAAATACGTTTCTCTTTCACGTGTCGGGACTTGATCCATTCGGTGAATTTGACTAGCCAGGCAACTCGGCGCAGGAGTACTATCCAGTTGGAATACCTCCTTGTAAGTTCCTCCACAGATGATCTGCGTTCAAGTACGGTCAGATAAGCTTCTTTCTTAACTTCCAGATCTTGTACGCTAACTTCTTCAAACTTGTTCTTGGGCCAGTTCTCTTTCGTCTTCCACAGAAACTCTGGTCCTTTAAGCCAGCGTTGGTTCTTGAGATATTCTTCAGTATCAAGACCACGGCTTGCATCATCTGCAGGATTGTCCTTGCCTGGACAATGTCTCCACTGTTCGGGCAGTGTTTCCTCTCTGATTTCGGTCACTCTGTTTGCGACGTACGTTTGGAAACGTCGAGTTTCGTTTCTGATATAGTTTAGAACTATCATGGAGTCGGTCCAAAATGTTACTTGTCGGACATCAAGCTCTAGCTCTTTCCTCACTGTCTTGTCAAGACGCGTTGCAAGTACCGCTGACTGCAATTCAAGACGAGGGATGGTGAGGGTCTTGAAAGGGGTGTTTCTGGACTTAGCCATCACAAATGAGCATTCGATTCTTCCATCATGATACTCGGCTCTCAAGTACGATACTGCTCCGTACCCGACCTCGGACGCATCACAGAAGTGGTGAAGCTCAAGAGAAATTCTTTGTTCACTTGTTTGCGTAAAATAACATCTCGGTACACATACTCGCTCCAGCAGTGGAAGATTCTCTTTCCAGCTGGACCATTTTTGTAGGATCTCACCTTCAAGTGGTTGGTCCCACTTATACTTCTTCTTCCACAGTTCTTGCATGATTCTTTTTGCAGGCAATATCACTGGTGCTGCAAAGTTTAGAGGGTCGAAAACCGCACTAATAGTTGAAAGAACTCCTCTCATTGTATTCGGTTTCTGCAATTCTGACACTTTAAACCCAAAGGTGTCTGACTCGACATCCCAGCGTACACCGAGGGCTCTTTCTGTTGGTAGTTCTTGGAGTTTCAGATCGAGGAAGGACGTGGCTTTCTTTTCTTCTGGTATTTCAGCTAGGACCTCGCGGTCGTTGCTGATGAACTTCGTTAACTTGAAGCCTCCTTTCATACACAGCTGTGTCAGTTGGTCAGCCATGCGTGTTGCAGCATCCGCATTAGGTAACGACTTTAGGACGCCATCGACATAAAAGTTGTTCTTTACAGTGTGAACTGTCGCAGTATCGAAGTCGTCGCTGTTGTCATCCGCTGTTTTCTTCAGGGTTGAGTTTGCTGCACACGGCGAGTCTCTTGCACCAAATATATGAACTGTCATCACATACTCTTCAGGAGGATCATCAGCATCTCCACTCCACCATAAGAATCTTAGAGAGTCTTGATCTTCTTCACGTACTCCGACTTGATGGAACATGCTTTCGATGTCCGCTACAAGTGCAACTTCGTCTTCACGGAATCGCAGTAATACGCCAGGCAGACTGTTCGTGCAGTCGGGTCCCTGAAGCAGATTCTTGTTCAATGACGTACCTTCATGTTCAGCAGCGGCGTCGAAAACAATACGCACTTTTCCTGGCTTATTAACGTTCGTAACTCCGAAGTGAGGTAAGTACCATGTTCGCGGTCCAATCTGCGAAGTTTCTTCAGCGGAGAGTTTGCGCGCGTATCCTTTCTCGATGTAGCCATTCATGGTGTCACAATACACTTCTTCGAACGCTCGATCCTTTTGAAACCTTTTCTTGAGGCTCAACAGTCTCTTTTCAGCTTGCTCGCGATTGTTTGGCAATTTCACATCATCTTTCTTCCACAGCAGTCCGGTCTCGTAATGCCCTTCTTTAAACACTGTTGTCTCTTCAAGCTTCGCTACTGCTCTCAGATCTTCTCTTGAAAGCACCTCTTTTTCTTTGACATCCTGTCTTGTTCCGTAGTCATCTATCTTCCAGAATCTTTCTATCTGTTCACGTAACTTCAGGTTTTCTATGTCAGTAAAGTGTAAGTCAAGTTTCGTTCGTTGTGTTTTTCCTTCAATAGTACCCGTAATGACCCACCCAAGGGGCCCTCTCTGAGCCTGGAGCTTACAGGTAGGTTCGTCAGATTTCCGTACTTCAATTATCTCGTGTGCTTCGTCAACATCCTTGCCAATCAACACAGATACCCGCGGGACTTCTACTTCCGGTACTTCAATGTCTATCAGATGAGGGTACGCATTTCTGTTGATATTGGAAGGCAAGAGGTCTTCAAAAATGCTGAATTTTTGTGATATCAACCCTTCCTCTACTGTGATTGGTTGTCCTTCGCCATCGGCAGACTGTATCTGGAACTCAGCCAGTTGGAACTCTTCTTCTTCTTTATTCATCAGCGTGTTGACCGATATTCTTTTCTTTCTTCCTTTGAGTCCTATCATCTCTGCCACTTCGGCGTCAACTACGGTGGCACGGGACCCGTTGTCCAGGAGTCCATACGTCGTTATCGCACTTCCATCTGGCGCGGAGATCTTTATCGGTACCACGTGCAGAAGTATACTTTTGTCTGTATTTCGTACGTTGGTTGCGTACTGGTCGGTTTTCCTCTGTTCAGGAGCAGGCCTCTGGTCGTTACTCGGTGGATCCTTTCTTTGTTCCCTTTCTTCAGCTTTCTTGTCGACTGGGGCTGCTTTCGGTCTGGGAAAGTTGTGTAGCAGCTTGTGGTGGCGTCGCTCACTTCCGCATCCACAGTTCTCGTTCGATTTGCATTGTGTTCTTAAGTGTCCCGCTTTCAAGCAAACATGACACAGTTTATTATTCTTCACGACGTTCCATCTGACCGTGATGTCTTTCCTTGCGAACTGTGTACAATGTAGAAGGTCGTGGCTTCCAGAGCAGCAGACACAGCGACCCGGCGTACTTGCGTTTTCTGTTTTACTACCGGCTTGATACGCTTCCTTAGGTCTGACGTCGGTCGTGAAGGTGGCGGTTTTCAGCGGAGGTTGAGCTTTCATTACCTTGTGAGTGAATCTCATTGGTCTAGCAGTGTTCGTTTTCGATTCACTGTTCCGTGATGAAGTTGTAGTGACAAAGGCGGGATCGTTCTTGATTGCTGCTTGTCTTTTCACAAATGCCACAAGGTCCTTCAACTTCGGTGACATCCCTTTCTCTCTGATGAAGTACAGGGTATCTCCCCACCTTGCTGATAGGTAGTTTGGCAACCTACTTACGATCAGCTTCAGGTTCGACGTCGTGCTTGCTTCAACTTCGTATTCTCCTTCCAGCTTCTTCGATGCTGATTCAAGTTGTTCTGCAAAGTTACGTAGGCCTTTGTTGTCATCATGGGCTAACTTTGGACCAATGGTCAGTTTTTCGATACATGCGGCTGCAACCGCGGATGGGTGTCCGTATCGTTCCTCTAGCAGCTTCACAATATCGTCGTACTTGCATCCAGACGCTCGTTGAACTACTTCATACGCTTCTCCGCAGACAAATTTCGGTAAGAACTCCAGCTTTTGTCCGTCGGTCAATAGTCCGTCCTCTAAATTGTCTTTCAGGCGGCTTCTAAGACTGGGGAAGTCGTCAGCATCTCCGGAGAACTTTACAGGCTGCATGGCTTGCAACATGTTCAACTTCAGCATCATTGCATTGTGGGTTGTAGTTTCTTGTAAGATGGATTCTTCTCTTCGAGGTCTCTCAGAATGGTATCTTTCGTCGGCCATAACGTTTTGGGCGTGGCTCTTGTCAGCGCTTTCTTCTTGCATGTCGTACCTCTTAGGAACGTGGGAGTTTCTCCAATATTCATCGTACTTCTCGGGGCATTGGGAGCTTCTCTGGTATTCATATTCGTATTCTTGTTTTATTCTCTCATCGCGGTCATCCGGTACATGGATGCGTGTGGTTTCGTTCACGACCCAATCAGTGGTCTGGTCTTCCTTTGTCAAGGGGGTGCTTGTGTAAAGGCATGGTCCACGTGGTAATTCTAGATCGGACTCTTCATCCTCTGACATAAATTCGGCTTCCTTTTCTGCTATCTTGGCTTCAAATCTCAGTTTTATTACTGTTTTTTGCTTCTCTAGTTCAATGTCTATCTTGCGCTTTTCCTTTTCCGCTTCCAATTTTGCTATTTCTTCAGCTTGTTCTGCCATCATTTTCTTCAATTCCGCGTTTTTCTGTAGTTCTCGTTTCTTCGAAGAGCTCAGCGATCTAGTTTTCGACTTAGTAGACCCCCCTGCGTAGGAATATTGGCTTATTGTCTCATTATCTCTTTGTCGGCGAACTGGCGCCTGCTCGTCTTCTCGACATTGTTGTGCCTGTCTCAAACGCTCGCATGCGGCATAGGCACACTTGTGATAATTATCTTTGGCATGTTCGTGTTGTTGTTTTACTCGTAAAAGTTCTGTTTCACTTACATCTTCCTCGATGTAAACACTATTCATTTCTGTACAAATCCCATGCAAGTTCTAATTTCTTTAAATAATCAACAATTTTTTCGGCTTCGAAGCATCGTTCCACGTCTCCAACTTGGTTGACAAGTCTTGACAGGTGGGATAAATATCCCGCCAAGGAATGTTGTCTTTGTGTAATCCGTTCGGCTTTACGGCCTTCGAAATCTTTCATATTTTCTTGAATAATTCTCTTACCTCTTCGGGATCCAAGATCCAACTCTCGCTCAAGTTGTCTCCCATATTCAGACGGTCCTTTTATCATGTTTTCAAGTTGTTTTTCTAATTCGAGGATTCTTTCATGTTGTTGTGCGATGGTCAAGTTCGGGTTTCCTTCAGCATTCATTTTGTGTTTTCTTTCTCGATCAGTTCGTTCAGATTTGACGATATGTCGAATTTTGTAGTGGTTCTAGATTATCCCGAGGACTATAGTCAAGATGCGTGACGTTCAAGTTCTAGATTATCAGTTTATTCAGAGTTCAGTCAGTCAATGATTTCACAATTCCACGCTGCAGGATTAATTTCATGAGTTCAGGTTTTCACGAGTTCAGGTTTTCACGAGTTCAGGTTTTCGCAAGTTCAGGTTTTCACGAGTTCAGGTTTTCACGAGTTCAGGTTTTCACGATTCGCTAGAATGACAATTGCAAAACCTTCTATGAGAATATATTCTGTCCAAGAAAAACGGGATCATTATACTTACACATATGTACTGTCCTGAAGATAAAATCATTCGAATTCCGGATTCATTTTTTAAACCACAACAACTTGTCTACTCTTCCCTATAACAACTCTGTCCCATTCCCACGAGCTCCTTCTCTCTCTCTCTCTTCCACAGGGAACCCACTTCTATCATGCATAAGCTATAACAGCCAGAGAGAGGATGTTGCTACACTGCTGAAGTTGGTTTGACGAAGGCCGCGAGTTGTTGCTCTGTAGAGACTGCTCATTGCGGTGGCCAGAAATAGCCATTATATGCCTGTTTGATAGCCCAGCATTTGGCCAGAGGGTGATCATAGTTGCCCTTACACAATGATTGGTGTAGACTTTGGAAAGTTTGGCTGCCAAACTCAGTTCCTTCATCATGTTTCCGAGTTTGTTTACACCAAGCACTTGACTCTTGCACCACACCGCTTCGGAAGAACGTGCCAAGTTTCTCTTGGGAACCTGAAATAATGCGTCACAGTTAAGGTAAAGTTGAAGAGATGAGAAGCCGTCATGTGGAGTGTCAGTTTTGTACATCAAAGCAAGCTTTTCATAGCTTTCTTGGTCGCCAAAACTACCTGGGTGATTCTTGCTGGCCTCGTCATGAGTCATAGTGGCATACGGCCTGTTTTCGTCATTGAGGAACTTGAAGCTGCTTTTAGACAGGTTTCGTTGACCTTCACGCCCTCTCCTACACCAGTATAAAGTACAATGAAACCATACATTCATTAGTAAACTGTTGGGAGTACTTGGACTCATGATAGCACTTGTTTTGAGCTTCCGGAGATCTTCCATCTCAATTGTAGGTTTGTGTTGTACATTGTGCTTTCCTTCTTGCTTCAGGCTTTTCAGTTTTGCGTTAAGCATCATGTTGGAATCCTTGAAGGCTGCATTCTGGGAGATAAGGATCCCCTTGTTGTGTGGAGGGCCATTAACCCTCTCAGTCCCAAGGGGTCCAGGTTGTAACTGCTCTAATTGCCCAAGGGGTGCCAGACAAATATGAGGTGTTTTTGGATACCCTTACTAAATCATTCATATCAAGAAAACCAGAGGATTTTAAGAAATACAATAGTAAAAAAGTTTATTTTCCAAAAAATAATCTTTTCAATGATACCTATTAAAGAATAATATGAATATTTTAAATAGCAAAATTCATTAGGTAAAATCATTCCTTTGATGTTTCAATTGAAACTACTAACATACAAACTGATGTTGCTAATATAGTGCTATAAATCATTTAAATATAGACCTTAAAATTGAGAAATAAGAATCTAGAAATGTAAGAGATATTTCAGTGTACTTGTATTCAATAATTCGTGTTCTATATACACTGAGAACAGTCAAAAACAACAACAGTGTTCACTACAATTTGAATCTCGCGCCATTTTGTTTGAAGGCGCTCATAGGTGCAAGTTGTGGTTCTTGAAACAGTCCTTGCAGATTCGCAGTCCACACTTCTCATATCCTTGCGTGCAGAACTTAACTCTCTTGCCCTTCAAGCAGACTTTACAGTGGCCTTTGGACATTTTCACTGGCCAATGTTCCTCTTGGACAGCACCTTCCACTACACCAACCTTGTGAGAGGAGAAGCCGTTGATCAAACATTTGACCAGTTCTCATTGGAAACGTTTGTTTTTTCCCCCTAAAGTTGACGATATTTTTGTGTAGCGGTCAAATAATATATATTGTTAGGTTATTGGTATTTTTCTCGTTGTACCGTTCGTTGTAATTCCTTCGTAGTTACTTGTGTATTCGTTATGTTAATTTCTGCTTAGAGTCAGCCTTCGTAAATTTAGTCAGTTACAGTTCAAGTGATAATCAGTTACAGGTTCAAGTTATTTTTCCCCAACGTATGTAAGTATTTCTCAAAGTTTTCCAGTTCAAGTTTGTTCCGTCTTCTAATTGTATTTTATGTTTAATTTGTTCTAGTTTGATCGTTTCATAGTAAGTAAATGACGTATGCCAAGAGAATATAAACTAAGAGAAGGAATCCCCGTGCACCATCATGTTTACACTTTGATGCTATTTTTAGAATCTATTCTTAAAATATCATCCAATATCAATTATTTCAGCGTTTGATTTTCTGCACGCGCTCTACGCTGTTTGATAACGTTTTATTGTGCTTTCCTTATGTTCAAATGTTCAACTCTGCCCTGAAGATGACGATGTAGGTCGAAAGCTTTAGAAAATAAATGAAAAAAATACTCCAGAAAGTTGAACAAATTACCAGTAGTAGGAAAGTAAGAGTTCACCAACATCCAGTGCCGGTGCCATCCGGTGCTTGATCCCAGTCCCGAGTCGAACCGCCGGTGTCATTCCATGGGGGCGCTCATTGGCTAAGGCGTCCAGCTATTGTTAGTGTTTTTTTAGATTTTTGTTTTATGGATGCTGTGAGGACATTGCCAACAAAGAAAGGATTAACGAGATTGAAAGAACCAAGGGAAGAAAGGTCACTCTTGATAAACTAATCCATTGGGAAACGGATGAGTCCTTTTGGCAAAAGGCCTTTCAGAAAGTCTGGTTTCGTATGCAAAGAGAATTTCCCTTACCGACATTATTGCAAGCTTTCGACTCTTTCGTGAAGTATGAACATGGTTCAGGAAACCTTGAGTACTTAAAACCAGTCCTGAGAAACTACTTCCACGAACTATACGATAATAACGACAGTGGAAAAATGATAAAACTGATGCAGGAAATGAACCACGTTAAGAGCCATGCCTTCTCAGTATCTGACAAGAAAATCTACCTCCAAGAGCTGGCTAGTGACTTGGCATTCCAGAACATCAATCCTTTGTTTAACAACCATCCCATTATCATATCTTGGGATGTATTCGTCCAGTACTCCAAATCGAGATGCTGCTACATCCCCGAGATTGATGGTGGACGTACCGTGAGAAAACTGCTGCTCAGGATATGCAATTTTGCTATGTTTTCAAACCCCAGCTAGCAATACAAGATCCTCAAGACGGGTGAAATTTTCACTAGTCCCGAAAAAGACATCCGTAAGGCATTGTTCCTCCACAAAAAGTGTACGGATAAAAATGCCCAACTCACTGCTTGACGTTCAGAGAATTTGAGAACTATAAACATTTAAACTATTAACTCTCACGCCGTGTATTTCAAATGAAAGTGTTTCTTCATTAATCGACTATTGAAGAGAGTTCCACACTCCCCCAAAACTGTGCGCGCTAAAATATTAGCGTTATTGGATATAAAGAGCGTGAGTAGTATACAGAATAGGGGTTCTTGGACGGGTGGATCAGGGCGGATCGCGGAACAGCCCTTGCAATGACGTCACCTTGGAAAGTTCAGGCATGTTTGAAATTTTGGATGAGCTAAGCTGTTTTGGAGTTAAGCGAACTCAGGGAATAGAAAATGTACTTAGACAAGCTAGATTGAGCAAAGGGATCTAAAAAAATGGCCCTATGTTTAATATGTCCCGTTTTCCCGAGTGTCCTGGGTTTGTCCTGATCATCCTGGTTTTGTCCTTACGGTCCTGGTTTTGGCCATTTTGAGAAAACTCTCATTCGTAACAACTCTTCGAACCGTCAACACGGTAAACCGAGTGTGCAGGGATTGTCCTGTTCCTGAATGTGGAGCAAAGTATCTTGTCAAGTTATCAAATCATTTAGCTTATGTGCATTGATGGTTTACAAAGAAAGATTTTATTTACAAGAAGCAAAGCTTCATCCCAAATTCAAAGTGATTATACTACTATCTGGAGGAAATACGAAGCTGCAAATCGCTTACCTTTAAACGGAAATTGCAGAAATCACTCCTTTGTCCTTTATTATCATTTGTTTTTCTTTAGACATTTTTTATCTAATATATTATACTTACATTCGTTTTTTATGTATATTTTTAAAGTGTTTTTATTGCGGCACACTCCTAATGGAAAACAGCATTTGTTGATTTAGGCTAGTAGTCCAGCTGTTAGGTGATAAATTGTTCGTTTTGTGATAAAAGCATGAAACTTGGCACATATACTCCTCTCGATGTGCTTGTTGATTTGTGATATGGAGCCATCTGAGATATGGCCTATCTTTCCAGTAATGCGGATGTCAAAAAACGCTATTGCATGGAAACGAGGCTGATCAAAAGAATCGCGTTTTTACCACTTTTTAAGGTCGAATAAAGCTGAAAACAGTTGTAAGAGGTTATGTAAATATAAATAGTAATTGAAGGAGGTTGGGAGAGCGTTTTTGAGATTATCACGTGATCACACACGTGACTCAAGAGCTAGCCGATGTACTTTGGTTTCATCATCGTGTCGCAATAAACATAACTTACATCAAGAGTCTCCATTTGTGTAGTCTAACCTGTCTTAAGTTTAGGCGCTTAAAATTTCCTGTGCAATCTTTTTTTTCTTTTTTTTGCTTTTGTAATTGGACTTCATGAGGTAATAGAATATTGCTGAAAACAGATTAAAAACATTGTGTTAGGATCGAGGATATTGAAACGTTGTGAGAGCCTTTCTGTGTTTATCACTTAACTTTAATTTATTTGTGTCACAATAAATACAACTTACATCAGGAGTCTTTGAGTGAGTGGCCACCACATAAACATAATGCTGTGCAGTCTAAGTTGGCTTTAAAGCACTTGCAATTTCCTGTCAAATATCAAATTAAAAGCGTATAATATCACGTACCAATTACGATCAATTTTATAAAGGTTCGTTTGCGGCTAACAATAGTAATAGTAATAGTAATAACAATAGTAATAGGAAAATATAAGCCGTCTTTCAACTGTGAAAATATATTAAGCTTTTCTTTTTAAACTTATGAAGACATAGCACAATTCACATCTTTTAAAGTGAAAACAGAAGGCAGCCGTTCTCTCTTTTTTATTTTATTACCTTTGCCTAACCGGGTCATTAGAGTTTATCAGGAGTGGTCCTTGAGGATGCGTGAGTCCTGCCTTTTGGGATCCCATGGCAGGCCCACTCTGAATTTGGAGTAGAAGCTCTCCGAAATTGGATGTCACAATTGGATCGTCAATGAAAACCACATGGTTGGTTTTTGTAAAGAATATCTCTTATAACAGGCTTATGCGGACACCAAAATGTAAAAAAATTATTTTGTCATAATCTTTCATAACTATTTATACGATTTTTAAAAATCACTTAAATACAAATGTTTTTCATTAAATTTTAGAATTAAAGGTGGAATGAGCATAAAATTGACTGAGCAAGTGAGCATTAAATTATTTACAACATCTACTATTTCTTGGTGGCAGGCCATTTGGCTTTGAATAGGTCTTTCATTTTGACATTGCTCACAGTTACATGCTATTGTTTTGAGAACATAATACAGAGAGAAATTGAATACATTTTTATTTGAGTGGATGCCATTGAGGAAATATAATGAATTTATTACATACGCTTGACCCTTGTAGGATCTGGATAATCAGCTAGGTCATCAGCGACTATCGCTCTGATGACCTGCTTCACGCAGTCTGGATAAACATGGAACTTAATATGGTGGTGTAGGGGGAAAACAGACCAATAAGAAAATAGTAAGTCGTTAAGCAAAAGAGAACAAAAAGATCGAAAATAACAATGGTAAGTGAGAAATGGCTAACTAAAGGTGAAGCGTTCGTTCATCCCATGCGGATTAACTGTGCTAAGCAAATAAATCAAGCGCATTTCTTTTGTTTTGCATGAACTATTGCTACCATGTTTTAAGCAATGACTAAAAACAATAACATTAGTTTCCGAGTGGTTCGCAGAAATAAAATATCAAGAAACTGGTTTAGAGAGGTCTTTATTGGAATATCGTAAAGGTGGTCTCTGAAACGATCACCTAATCTTCGTCCAGTTTTTCCAACATACAGCATGTTACAATAAGAGCATTGAATGCAGTAGATGGTGTTAGATGAAGTACAGTCGAAGTGATCCTTTATATTAAAGGTAGATTTAGGACAACATTATTAACTACATTATTGGACGTAATATTGAATGCAATAATAAAGTTGATTAGCTGGTATCACCGTAGCTCGAGTTGGGACCGAACCCTTTATTAAAGCCTTGTTCATTTTCATAGCCATTCCCTCAATAAGTAGAGGTCTTCGCAAATAACACGAATCTTCGAAATGAGCCGAGCAAGGGGCGGCATATTTGTTTACGGATTCCCCAGAATCTCTCCTATGCCTTTGCACAAACTTCACTCATTTTTCTCGTATAACGGGGTCAACAGGAAACTGATACATAGTTATGCCTTCGGAATAGCTCAAGTTGGTGCAGCTTTGATCGTTTGGTGCACCAGCAACACAATATTGTCCTCCTCTTTTGGTTTTTGGAACACTCGCTTTCATCTTTCTCTTACTTTGTCTCTTCGTATATACAAGCTGCCACTAGTACATGAAGAAAAACTGCAATCAAGATTTGGTGTGCTCTGCTTGAAATAATTAAGTTTTGGTGGGCTGGACTGATTTATAAGATTAGGCGGGCTGGGCTGAATGAGATTTGAAGGAGGGCTAGTCGGCTGGGAATGGATTTGATTTGGCTGGCTCAGCTGGAAATGGGCATGATTTTGCTTTCTTTCATCAAGTAATGGTCTCTTATTCTTTTTATTAGGGGTCGAAACGTCTTCGTTGTCAAGCCTCTGTTCTTGAATAAGGTCCAATATGTGCTTGACTAGACCCAAAGTTTTCGTTCCTTTCTCCTTGCATGAGCTCAGAATGCCTGCAAATGCACCAAGCGTCGATGATACGAAAACATTTTGAGTTCGATTCTTGTTTGCATCCGACTTTGACCCTGCGAACCATTTGGTGGGAAATTCGCCTCCATGGATCGTAGTCAATTCTTTTATCGCAACCTCTTGAATATCGCTTGGAAAAACCTTGAAAAACTTTGATCATGTATAGGTGCCAACGACAAACCAAGAAGTGAATGCGAGAGGAGAATAAAGTTTTGATTCTTACGCCATGACCATTGGCCATAACCATTAAAAGCATTATCCTATTGAAGCTTGAAAAACTGAGCTGCTTATTTTCATCGAAAGGAGTTGAAAGCAACCTTCTTCATGCTGTTGATATTATCATTCGAAGCCTCTGACGATTGGATAATGCTAGTTGATTTATCACCTACTCCATGCTTCCAAGATGTACCGCTGGGACAGAAAAAGAAGGGTCGGGGCTCCTCATGGTGAAGGTCTGTTTTGTTAATTCCCTGAAACAATCAACTAATACCATTTTAAAGCTATCGTGAACGACAAACATCTTACCGCGTTTGCTCAAGCGTTAAACCTGACACTGACTAGACGAGCGGCCGCCTTTGTCGCGTGGTTGATTAAAGTTTTGACTTTGAACATATCAAGTTTGAAGAACACAACTAACATGTTTTTGTAACGCTTTACAAGGTTTTGAAACTTTTTATTAACGTTTTATTTCGTCACTAAATCACTAAATTTGCAAAAACTATGCGCATAATTTAAATAATTCTAGTTAATTTTCTCAATATTTTATTTTATTAACAATTTGGTTAAATATCCAAACTTTTTTGACAGCTGTGAAAAGCGGGAGCGACTTGGGAGCATGTGAAAAGATCGCTATTATACAATAACAGTTCGTTTGCAAGTTAGACTAGCTCAGTGTTACAATGTCTCTTGTACAACTCAAAGTGTATTATCCCTATTACTCGATTGAAAGAACAATCTTTATTAACGAGGAAGATTTATTTAAGATGAACTTTTATGCCTTCAAAGAGAATATTTTGGAGGAGATACCACACTTGAAAAAGTCTTTAGACTTCCGGCTGACTGTTCAAGATCATGGCAGTGAAGTTGATGTATATAGCGCACTAAGACAGACCATAAAGTCTGTCTGCGCGGGCGTAGGACTCGGGGTGGCGGGGGGCATGTCTCGTCTATGATCTAGGCTATTCTATATACTCTATATTTTATATTTTATTTTTTATTATTTATCTATTTATTTAATTTTCCCGTAGTTAGCGTGATAACTTAATGTATAGTTCCTGCTGACAATAAAATGTAGATGTAGATATACTTTCTTTTTCCAACATCAATTGAGAATGATTTTAGAGACAAGCTCCACAAAAGCTATTGAAGTCAAGGCACTTGTGTTTGATGCACCAGGTCTAACATCTCCCCCAAGAAAGAAACCTCTTGCTTATAACTCACCTTGTGTGTCAGATAATCGACCGTCAAGCTCAACATCGAAAAAAAAAATCGCTTTTACTGACTTGCCAGTATTTGCCAATTTTATAGCATCTGAGCTAGAAATGTCTTCTACTGCCTCAATGACTGCTAGCTTTAAATGGTTTTTCGCGTTGTGTGCCAGCCTTCCATTCAGCAAACCTTTGACTTTATTGAAATAAAACTCCACTGGGTTCAAATTTGGCGAACAGGCTATTGTTATCATAGCAGTATAAATATGACCGATCTGACTTTTATTCTTCACTTGACTCTAAAGATGACTTTCGCTCAGGTTGTCGAAACGGCAGTCACATCAAACACATCAAACAGTCCCTCTCAGGACTACATCCACCCGCATGATCATATTACTTCGATTAACATTCATTCTCCTGGGTTCAGGCTTGAAGGGATGAAGAAATGAAGTACAGTAGCAACTCTAGCATTGCAAGTTAGTGTCATCGGCGACGAGTACGGTAGTTTTGTCCTTAGCAGATTTCACAGCCGTCTTAGCTATCAGGACATCAGTGTCGCCTTTGGAATGGCGGTGAAATGAGCAAACATTTTATGCTCTAATTTATTCATTTTGATTAACCATTCTTTCTTTTATTCTTTAAAGTAGGATGGAATTTTAATTTCATAAGAAAAAGAATCATAATCTTCCAAACTATATTTGTATTTATAGTCATCTAGTATACTATCATAACGTCTAGGAATACCATTGACAATAACGACTACCACTTGTTTGGTAGGACTAATGATATAGTATTTCAGTATAATTACCCACAATAATTTCCATTTCTGATTACCACGTAAATCGAAATGTCGTATTTTTCACATGCTTATACGAATATCTTTATCCATTACTTTTCTCAAAATATGATACCGATAAGCCCTTGTAATATATGGCTTTTTTAAAACTTTCTTTATCACAGCTTTCACTAAATCAAAGACGTCCTCTCGTTGTAATACGAATCTCGATTTTCTCTATCATCCGTCAATATGCCGTTCTCCTCTATGGGCTTTCGATTCGTCGTCGAATATTACCGCACTCAATTCTTTCTTTAAGGTCATTATTACGCAGACGCTTTTAAGTATCAAAATTCGCATTAAAATACGAACCAGATACTGAAAATAGAAATCATAACGTTAATCTCTTTTCACTTGAAAAGAGCAAAATTAATATAACAGTGACATATGATTTTCAACAAGAAAAATGTTTCGTAATTTACAGGAAATTCTAATATAAATTGTCATATATTATAGTTAGATTTTAAATAAACATAATATTCACACAAAATGACTATCACGCAAACAAAAAAATGTCCAATATGGAATTATAAAAACAAGATGTATGAAAAATAAAAACATACCAATCTGACAGATGAGTCAGACAAATTCTCAAATATAGGGATCCCTGACCCCTTACAGAATTGAGATCTCTCGCTGTGCATTGTTAGGGATATCTAGCAGATGGAGCAAGGATATTGTGTCCCACAGATTGCATTATTTTGCAATCCTTGTCACTAAAAGGTGCAAAATAGAATATAAATGATTTCTTCCGAAAAGTAATTAAACATTTTGGGATAACATGATTATTACAAACAAAGCTACCTTAAAATTGGGAACAGCTGCACAAGCTGTGCTTGGGTTTCCCCTTCTAGGCAGCCTTTTGCTAAGATCAGCCATTTCAAAAGGCCAGCACCAATGAGAACTGTTCTGCTATTTCCTCTTGGTACTGCGGCGACATCTCGATCCAGCAAAGCTACATCAAAGATGTAGTACTGTTTTCTTTTAGAGGGAAAAGAGTTCTGCACCCTGCCTCTCCCTTTTCTCCTAGTTTGAGAGGCTCCTGTTGTGGGAATCTGTTCAGTTTGAGTATAAACATTTTTGAGGACAAAATTTTCCTTTCGCAAGTTCCAAGCGCTTAAGAAAAACAACCATTTCTATGCTCTTTAAAGCCAAATGTCAGAAAAAGTAAAATGCAATAAAGAATAAAACCCAGCATTTCAATTCACTATAATTACCATGTTGGCAGTGCATAGTTACAAGCCCTGGAAACATCCTGCACACCTTATTAAAGTGAGGACCCAGAGCAGCTTTAAGTTAATACAACGCGTTTATTAAGCTTTCACTGCCAATACAACCAATAAATGGCATACGAATATGAAATACATGGCATTGATACCTAAGGGTCTACCCCGTACATCTAAAATGGAATTAGTTGGAATAAACACTGCTAGTTTATTAGATAAGACAATTTTACATTTTCCATAAATGCTTTCACATCACTGTCAGAAATGTGAGATGTCGCAACGGCTACTGTCACTTTAATCTTGTGTGCCCTTGCTGGTACATGTCTATCCCCTTTGCTCCATTTTGCCTCATCAAGCACCTCGCTATTTTGAAACAAATATTCATATGTTAGTTATAATTACCACAATTACTGAACTTATTGTCTGAAGTGACCAGTTCTCAAAAGTGATCGTGAGTCATACTCACCATTAGGCATTTTCCAGCTTTCCGTTGTCTAATAGTTGAGATAGCATAAGAGCGACATCACGGTTCACTACCGCCTTGGGTTTCATAAACTTGTCTATTATTTCTATACAATTATTGTCTTTTGGATTATTGGGCTGCCTCCTTAGCCTGTGGGTCTTTCCAACATGTAAGTCCTTATTGCCATAAAATACCATATCAACAGCTCTAACTCGCTCTCCAACTAGGGCAACATTTCGTTCTTGAAAAGAAATTTTTTTTGTGAATAATTCCATAATGTCACAGAAAACTAAAGAAAATAAGACTGGAGACAGAGACCCGACGGCGCGTGATATCCAATTTCTACTTAAAGTGTATATCAGGTCTAGAATTTTTTTACGGTTTTGTCATCTCTAGATGATATAGATAATAATAATAATAATAATAATAATAATAATAATAATAATAATAATAATAATAATAATAATAATAATATTTATTTATACACGATAAGTTATATACAGCGTAGCTGATGTGGTCGTGTTCTAATCCTAGTTCCTAAGCTATACTAGTCCTCTCACTCTCACCCACACACATTCTCTTTCTCTCTCTCTCTCTCTCTCATTCTCTCGATCTTATCTACTACTAAGCTAATTATTACATAATTTAATATTTTGACTGGAAAGAGATATTACATCTTTAGTTGAGATATGTCCTTTTTAAGTTTTTGTTTGAAAATAATGGGGCAACTCGATTCTCTGGTATTGTTGTTGAGCGCGTTCCACAGTTTTGCACCCTGGTACCTTATTGCCTTTTTTCCATGATTGACTGTATGGAAAAGAGGCAATGTTATTTGGTTGGAACTACGTAGGGAGTAGCCAACATCTCTCTTTTTGATGTGGTCCTGCAGTTCCTGGTTGGAATCTTGGTTGTAGTAGCACTTGTGCATGAAAACACCCAGCTTGATAGTGTAAAAGAACTTGAGGGGTCTCCAAAGCAGTTGGCACCTTATCTCTGTTCTTGGGGTGTTCCAGGGCAGCTGGTTGATAAATATTGCCAAAAAATCTTTTCGATTTCGAATTTTTTTCACCTCGAAATCAGCCTTCAAAGTTAGATTTCTGGCGACGCCCAGTCGTGTTGACCGTGTTTTGGGAGACTGGTAACTAGTGACGTAAATTCGAGAACCGAGAAAAGCGATTGTCAAGGATACGAGTAGACAAAGTATTGTAAACATTGACCCGTTAGTGACTTTCATTCCTTCAAAAAACATAAATTTCAATATATAATTTCACAAGATGGCTACGAACTATTACGGGAGTGATTGCAGCTCTGAAAGCGAGATTTCAAGTGTATATTCAGAGGAAGAGGATGGAGAAATCGAGGACGAATGCCATCAACATGCTGAAACACACGAGTCAGATGATAGCTACCCAAGGTCTGAATCTCACGAATTGGTAGGACCATATTCTTCAGAACCACTTACTGATGCGGACTGGCTCAGGGAATATAACGAAGAAATGTCAAAGATCGAGAAGAGAAATGAAAAGCTTCAAGAAAGATTTGATGGCGTCACGCCGAATAGCGCTTGGTATGTAACTATCAAGATCTAGCTACAAGCTCACTCTTTTTGCAAAATATTTAGTTTCGTTTTGATTTTTTTACTAACTCGCAAATCTAAACGTTTCCTCTTTTAGGTGTAGATGCGGTCATTGCAAGAAAGACTTACTTCAAAAAACTCAAGAGTGTAATTGCTGTCACGAAATAGAGGGTTGTCTCGAGTCACTGAAGTCTTCCGAAGTGCTCGAAGAATTGGAAGTACCTCCCATTTGTGTGACCTTACATCCAGGGTTTGAGCCTGTTTGTTTAAATCGCTGGTCCCTACGTTCATCATGTGCCAAGTACCGCACTATCGACGGATATAAGTATAGACAAACTGGCAGTGAAGAAGAGTGAGTAAATCCTTTTTTTTCCTAAGCTTAGTTTTAATTTCATGGGCCCAGAACAAGTAAAATAACTATGACTAGCACTACACTAATGTTTTCTTCCTTATTTTCTTATATCTTTTACTGTTCACGTGCTTTACAAGTCATACCATGCCGTTTTAAAGTATTACTTATTTCCATGATAATGATGTAAATAGCAATTGTAACTGACAGTTGTTTATTGCAAGAATATATTCTTGTTTGTTTGATAAGTTTATATACTAACAAATTATTATTTCATATTTTAGGCTTCTTCGTGCAACAGCTTACAGGGAATTCACCCAATTGGTTCATGGTTATTAAGGAGGAGGATCCAAGAGAATCCCACTGCCTGCTTGTGCATACCACGCGATAAGAAAACAGTTTCCTAGCACCGATTTTTGAGGATACGAAGATAACGAGTGATACATATTATATTATAAACAGAACAGAACATTGCATTAGTGATTTTACTTGAAGCATGAAAAAAATTGCACTACATAGTAGTAGATATTCACTGTTTTCTTTTGTTTTACTTCGACTCTCCTCACTAATTATACAACTTTGTATCATGGGTCAAATAGAAATGACTAAAATTGCCGTAATCAAATTGATTTTATGAGGGTTGTTTTGTATTTGTCACTTTGTATTGCACTTACAACTATAATAAAAAATTATAATATTATTAATTGTAAATAGTATTACAAAATGATACATTTCTACATATTAGAGTGAAGTCACTAAACCAGTGAAATGGATAGTAGACTAATACACCTTAGCACTGAGACTCTAATGCCATTGTTTTCTTTTGTGTCTATTAGACTATTACACCTTAACAAGTAATTTCTATTTCACGGGTTTAGTAACTTCACTCTAAAAGCAAGAGAGTATTAACTGCTTTTCTGGTTTTTAGGGCAGTCTTTCACATTCTTGTGTCCTTTGAGGGATTGATTTCTCTATCCTGCCTTCTTCAATCTTCTTTGTGTTCTTCATCTCGGCAGCTTTGGCTTCTAGTTCAAGTACCTGTGATACTGATAAAAGTAATGCACAAATTAGCATGAAGTGAATAGATGATGACAAAATTGTTACTTTATATTATACTTCTATTATGTTATGACTGTTAGATTATTCAACATATTAAAAATAAACCTTCATGATTTAGACACAACAGTCTAATCATGAAGAAAGATCTATAGTGAAAGCACTGAATAAGGACTTGGTGATATTTGAACACTGAAACAGAGTGCAGTCGTCAGTAAACCAGTGAAATAGTACAAAATCTAAATAGCAGTAATAATTAGCACAAATTCATTTGTTTTCTTTTGTTTGGTTAGCACTATTCAGTGCTATTCAGGTATGCAAATTTCACAGGTATGATGATGGCACTCTTCAAACTTAGAAACATCAATGGGAAATAACATCCTACTCACGAGGTGTTGTGGGTGGTACATTGTCTACGACCATACTCTTTCTTTTTTCCTTTTTTTCCAAAGCCACAGTTTTACTTTCTTTTACCAGCATCGTGTTCATTGGTGGTGGGGTCATTTCCTTTAATTCTTTCTGTGCCTCTCTTAACATGTCTTCTTTCTGCAATGCTTCGAGAAAAGTGATGTATATCTCTTCCACATCCCCTTTTGATAAAAGATAAACAATAACATGTATACAAGTATTTTTTGACTTTTTGTTAAATCAGATGTGCCGAAATAGTAATTGTTTCCATAATCTGGTTTTATTGTCACATCTCTAACAGTAGCCTCCCCATTTTTAAACTTCGGATAAATAAATCTAACTTGGTCTGATCCATCTTGCTGTTGTAGGTTATCATCTGAGCTCCAGTACATTGAGAAACGTGGAAGTCGAACAATTCCCATGAGAATAAAAATTCCTACAAAGGCTTTCATTTCCCCTATGGTTACTGGGCTCCATTTAGTTTTGTGTTTATTTGGATTTGCTGTTTTTTGTTGTCCATAATATCTGTTAGTCTCAAGAACTAGGACATCCCATAGGGCCTCACTGAATAATCTCTCCAAGTAAAATATTTCATCAATATCATCATGAAACCTGTATGTAGGTCCAGGATGCGGATCAGTAAAATCAGGAGGTGGTTGAGACAAATAGGTAGAGGTCCAAGCAAAAGGAAGAGGGTTCACTGGTCGCTGTATCACATTTGCTCTTTTTCCACGTGCACGTCCACGGCGTCCTTGTCCTCTTCCTAAATTTTGTTGTGGTCTTGTTGGGCTTCTATCACGTCCAGAGGGGCGATTGTCATCTACAAAAAATATTATTCTGTCTTAATATTTTTATGACAATTAAAATTTGATGTACAAATTCACAAGAAATATAAATCTAAACAATCTGTTGAAATGAAGGAATATTCATGTTACTGCGATGCTTTTATTGCTTACCTTCAGATTCGGTCGAATTATTTTCATCAGAGTCGATTATTTCTTCCTCTTGATTAGATTGTGGTTCCAAGTCACTTTCACTCGAGTCTGAAACATCCGAAATATCATCCTCGCTTCCCTCTGACATTCCTTCGTCCGAATCATCATTTAAAACTCTCCTGAGTACTTCATCCAAAGGAAGGTGTCGTCTTGCCGCCATTTTTAAATCCCAATTTCCAAAAAAAGTTGGTTTTGCAGCGATTTGAAGTTCAAGATTATCGAGAGAGGCAAAATCAAAATCAAAATGGCCGAGAACTTGTAAAGAATCTCCCAGGCATCTCGTTTAGAGTCCAGGCCTAACAGTTAGGTCATAAATATTCAAAATAAATGACGTAGTGAAAATCGTAAAAATATGTACGATTGGCAATTAAAGGGTTAATGTTAACTTCAGTGTTGGTATCAGGGATGTGAAATGCTATTCGTATTGAAGTTTCAATTACTAAATGTAGTTACCCATCATGTCCGAACACTTAGGAGACTGAGCGCGTACGTCTACTTTGTCAAGAGAATATGAATGTTCTCTTGACTTTGTAGATTCGCGAGAGCAAGATAAAACAAGAAACGAAAAGTTATTTTAAGCGATCTGAGAGAAGCGATGTAATCGGGGCGGGGAAAGATAAACCGAAAAGGACTTACGATCGAAACCATCAGGAAAAGAGAGATGCTTGACTTTCAGTCTTAGTGGCTCCTCACCACGTAGAAATAAAGAAAGTGAGAACAAGGCAACCGTCCAAAGCCACAATCCACATAAACCCTAAAAATCAAATGGCCGAACAAAGTTACTTTCAATTCCCTCGAAAGATATAACTTAGTAATTAGCATTGTTTCACCTCTATTAATAAATAAATAAATTAATTAACTTTGTTTATAGAGGATAACACTTGACAGTAATTCAACTGATAAACTCGTGGTCCTCTTTTAACGTCTCTAGTTAATTAGGGACGGGACCGCCATTAACGTGATCATCCGAGCCACGTGAATGTCTAACCATTTGCAGATGTAATTACAAAGGCAGCACCTTCTCCTCAGTTATTTTAAGACCCTGAGTGTTGGTCCGGCCGAGGCTTGAACCACGACCTCCCGCACAACAGACCGACGTACTTACCAACTGAGCTAACCTATTGTCTATTGTCATTAAGCAGTAGTTCCTCATTCTGTAGAGGTCGTCAAGCATAAATGGAGGGGCTTTCTTCGGTTCATATGCCTGACGACCTCTACGCGTTTCTTTCTTTGAAGGTCGTTTAGCTCATTTGATGAGTTGCTTGATTGTTTGCTTCACACCTGAAATGTGGATACATATGCATACTGAAAAAAGTTCAGCATTTTTGATGGGACGATATGTAGCTCCAACCGCAAGATTATAAAGCTTAAATATATTTCAATGTCGGTGCGAAGTAACAGCAATAACATTATGTCGGAAAACATAAAGTTACGAACCTTAGTTTCAGGCCCAAAAGGTATGTCTGTATGTTTTGAAAATTAAACCCCATTAAAATGCCTTTACATCAATTATGACTGGTTTCGGTCCACGTTTTGCGTCAGCGCGAACTATGGACACCGCCCGAAATCCACAGATTGAGTTCGACTCAAAATATGTCTCACTCTTGGGAATCCATATTCTGATTCACGTTCTGTTTGATATCGTAGCTTCGCTTTCTAGTTATGCATATGTAATAAGTTTGATAAACATTAGTTACTTAGCATTTGAATGTCTATGGTCATGAAAGAAATTCGTTTTGATAATTCACGCTTACTTGTGACATCCGTGCTTCGTGCCGACACGTCTTGCTGAACTCAAATTAATAGAGATCTCTGCCACATATTTAAAGATTAAAATTTCTTAGACATTTGGTTAACTATAAAATATTATTTTAACGTTAATGCGATTTTAAATCAGTTGAATCTTTTATGAATATGACGTTTTGACGAAAGTACAGTAGGCGTTCGAGCATCAAAGCATAGTAGTCCAGAAATAGTCTTCTTTAACCTTCCATAAACATCTATGATAACAAACTTACGTAGGAATGTCATGATGGTAACAGCTAGGAAGGGACCTTTTCTTTCTCCAAAGAGAAGCGCTTCATCTCCCTGGCTTGTGGCAAATTCTTCAAGATGTATCAGCCTGGGATTTCCAGGGATTGCCCGGCGACCAGATCACTGCAGAGACAACCAGACAAGTCTTCATCTTGTCCCCTACTTTGCTCGAAGGTCAAAACATTTGGACTTCGGCCCTTATAATTGTATCTTTGCTTTGGCATTATTAACTCGTAACAAAAACGCGATCCGCTAATAAGTATAAGTTATAATTTCAGTCACTTACGTCGCTCTCTGTAAATAAATGACGTATGAGAAAATGCTGGCACTCTATTGGTTAATGCTGTAGAAATCCTACCGACGTCATGTGGAGAGTCGTACGATTACTACCAGAAAGATAATCACTCATTATTATTATTATTATCATCATCATCTTCTTCTCCTGCGGGGCGGCATGATAGTGGAAGCTAGTATTATAAGAAAAAAAGAACGCATGGTGAAGGCCTACCCTGTTAAGCCTGTAAAATAACTGTAATAAAATTACTTACATGGTCTGTTCCTCCTCCGGAAATTGATTTCTCACGAAGATGACTGTGAGGCAAAGCCTAATATCCCTAAGAAAGATAGAAAATATGTATTTACTAGAAATAAACACAATGGTTTAGTACTGATTTGCTGGCATAAAGCAACGAATTGTCCTGATAGTCCATACGTAAACATCAGTATACTTTGAAATCCAGCACAATAATGTTTGAACACTTACCAACATTCATCACTATGGCATTAACCGATTCTTACCGCGTCCAAAATTCGGAGATAACCCTGGAGGAAGCTCGAAAACTCCTCCAGGAAATCCCATTGTTGTTCGTCCCTGATTATGAACTGTCTCCCCAATAAAAACGCAGACCGCCGGCCACGCAGGCTATCGTACCCAGCGCCTTCTCATTTTTTCAGCCCGCCACGGCCACCCGGTCTTCAAAACAATTTGGAAGGGGAGTCACAAAAAAATGCCTTAGCTTTAGCTATAGAAGAGCTATACAGGAGCAAGGATGGCACAGTTGTTGCAGCAGGTCCAAGTTCGATTCACAGCGACGTCACACCTGTTTTTCAACTTCTTTCCTTTTCATGTAGTTTTAATTATTAAAACAGAGCACTGAAGAAGAGTGCAAAAGCAAGGTAGATGATCTGAGATCATCGAGATAGTCTGAAGTTTATATCACCACAAATGTAGGCTTTATAGCCTTTGGTATTTATGAATTCTAATTTCTTTCTTAAAACCTCTTGAAAATATTCACGGTCATTCTGTGGGTGTCTGTAAATATATATAATTTTATAATTGGTGTTTAGCTCTGGCAACCTCCACAAAACACGATTCAAGGCCATCGGTAATTATGTCTAAGTCCATCCTTCTAATGAATTTGATTTTATCTTTTATATACAGTCCAACACCTTCGGCGTTTGTTTCTGAATTCTTACTGATAAATTTATACCCAGGAATAGAAATACAAATACTCACTCGATAATTTAGTTTCTGATATTGCAATTATACTAGGCATTTCCTTGACAGTAAATAGGATATCAGTAAGAAGGCATAGATTTTTTGATAAACTATGAGTATTACAGCTCTAAATCGAGAAACCTTTAGATAAAGCTTTTTGGAAGTACACTCCTGTCTGTTTTATGTTATAATATTTTGATTCTATTGTCATATCAAATTTGAATAATTTGGCGTTCGAATATTGATGCTGTAATCGTTTTTTCGTCATAGAATAAGTTAAATGTTACAAAGATTTAGGAAGATCCCACGCTTTGACAAGCGTGGTCATGGTGGCAACAGAATCTTACCTCTTTGTCTTGATGTTGTTTGATGTGGTTTTCAGAGGTTGCTCTTCTTTTCGCTGGGCTAGATGAGAACGAAAACAAAGTAGGGACTGAACCTTTCTTCAAAGTTCTCTTTTTTTTCTTTCCTGTTAGTTTTAGTATCAAATCTACTTCGAAGCATGACTCTTCGAAGTGAACATTGCAAACGTAGCAATTCTTTAGTGCTGGTAGATTTTCTCTCTTTATGCGGGCTATCCTTGCTTGTCAGTAGGGATTTTATAATTGATATATGTCTTTTTTGAATGGTGCACTGTGGCACACAGCAGTGTGGCATTTGGAACAGAGAATTTCGATTACATTTGATAAACTTTGCCTGTAAGCTCTCTAGTAACACATGTTGAAGTCTGTGTTGAATAATGCCTTCACGTTGTGACGTCACAATACAAAGCGGTCATTTATTGCGGGCTCAAAAACGGCGCCTTTCAATTTGCAATTTCTAGCTTTTTGAAGTTTGATTTGTGCTTTATTGATAACAAGATTGCTGTCAAACTTGATTTTTTGGTCTACATATGCTATAGTTTTTTTGAACCCTACATGTTTGAGATATATGACACCGGAATAACAACCCATCCTACAAGTTTACCCCAGGACTTACATTGATAGGTGCATATTCAAGACATTATAATTAATAGAAAAAGATCGAATTTAGAAATTAAAAAAGGCCACGTATTAACTCTGAAGACTCATCTGACTCAGATCTAGGTCTTGTAGAAGTGGTTTTATATATACAATTGCTTGTCCCAATTCTGCCATATCTTTTAAGTAAGGGACACTTTAGCCAAAACGGGGTGATGGCTTGATAAGGATTATTTCGCCAGGACTTCCTCCACTTCTTAGCTGTTCGAATCACCAGCTTTAAGTTTTGGGTAAGCCTTTCCAAGAATTTCTTTAAAACGCAAAGAATCGTCTTTGTTGCAAAAAACTATTTTACGTCGATTTAAGCCTGCATCAATCAGAGCCAGTTTTTCAGCTTTGTTAGGTATAACTTGTGTGTTCTTCTCCGACAAGCAGAGGAAATCGTGAGTCCGCGTTTCGAGTATTTGATTAAATCGCGTCCTCTTGGAGGGTGGATGAGTATCCGTCGTTGTTGGGCCCCAAGAACTTGGATAAGAGCGTAGAGAAGTGCTTGCATGTGGCGCAAACAGATTTCTAAGATTTTGCATGGAATGCAGTGTGGAATCACATTCAATTTGTGATTGAGCAGGAGCTTGAAAGCGTGAAACCTCATTGACGGAATACTAGCACTCTCGCATGAACTTCATCAGTTGAATACAACGGATTCTTGGATTCGAAACAAGAAAAAAACGCCACACTTCACTGATGGGATACCAGCACGTACGAATAAACTTCATCAGCGGAATACAAAGCACGCGTACACATTGAAAACGCCAAACCTTACTGATGGAATACCAGCATGCTCGGATAAAATCCAGCAGTAGAACCCAAAATACTCGAAAATCATGAAAATAGCAAAACTACACTGATTGAACACCATGTCGATGACGATTAGTTTTGGAACTAGCTTGGACTGCGTCGGCGTTTTTTAGTGGAACAAAATGTGTCGTAGTTGATAATTTTATCACCGTGGGTATTAAAAGTAGACTGATGTTTTGGACGTTAGTCCTTCGTCAGAGTCAATGAGAGAAAGAGAATGATGGAGCTTAATATAGTGGTGTAGAGGGAAAACAAACCAATAAAAAAATAGAAAGTCGTTAAACAAAAGAGAACAAAAAGATCGAAAATAACAATGGTAAGTCTGTAATGGCTAATTAAAGGTGAAGCGTTCGTTCATCACGTGCGGATTAACTGTGCCAAGCGAATAAATCAAGCGCATTTCTTTTGCTTTGCGTGAATTATTGCTACCTTGTGTTAAGCAATGACTAAAAACAATAGCATTAGTTTCGTTAGAGTGGTTCGCAGAATTAAAATGTGAAGAAACTGGTTTAGAGAGGTCTTTCTTGGAATATCGTAAAGGTGGTCTCTGAAATAATCACCTAATCTTTCGTCCAGTTTCTCCAACATACAGCATGTTACAATAAGAGCATTGAATGCAATAGATGATGTTAGATGAAGTACAGTTGAAGTGATCCTTTACATTAGAGGTAGATTTAGGACAACATTATTAACGACATTATTGAACGTAATATTGAATGCAATAATAAAGTTAATTAGCTGGTAACACCGTAGCTCGAGTTGGGACCGAACCCTTTATTAAAACCTTGTTCATTTTCATAGCCATTCCCTCAATAAGTAGAGGTCTTCGCACATAACACGAATCTTCGAAATGAGCCGAGCAAGGGGCGGCATATTTGTTTACGGATTCCCCAGAATCTCTCCTATGCCTTTGCACGAACTTCACTCATTTTTCTCGTATATCGGGGTCAACAGGAAACTGATACATAGTTATGCCTTTAGAATAGCTCAAGTTGGTGCAGCTTTGACTGTTTGGTGCACCAGTAACACAATATTGTCCTCCTCTTTTGGTTTTTGGAACACTTGCTTCCATCTTTCTCTTACTTTGTCTCTTCGTATATGCAAGCGTTGTAAACAACTTGACGTCACAAGGCCTAGTCACGTGGCCTTACGGTACTTCTTTGATGAATATTTGCCTGCTTTCTTATTTTTCTTTTCTTCACGGCTGGAGTATAATCAGAATTCTTAATTTCTATTATGGAAAATTCATTGCTGCCACTGGTACATGAAGAAAGACTGCAATCAAGATTTGGCGTGCTCTGCTTGAAATAATTAAGTTTTGGTGGGCTGGACTGATTTATAAGATTAGGCAGGCTGGGCTGGATGGGATTTGAAGGGTACGACTGGGAAGGGAATTGATTTGGCTGGCTCAGCTGGAAATGGGCATGATTTGGCGTTCTTTCATCAAGCAAAGTTCTCTTATTTGCTTTAGGGGTTGAAACGTCTTCGTTGTCAAGCCTCTGTTCTAAGCGTCCGAAACGTCAGTAAGTTCTTTTATCTTTTCAAAGTGTAAAATTTACCACTTTACCATTACTATTTCATAAGAAACACCGACGCAGCTCACACTAGTTCTTTAGCTAGTTATCTCTTCTTATGAATTATATAAATGATATATTGGGTAAGATTGCACAGAGCCCTGGTTGTGGCTTGTCGTTCAAGGTACAAGAAAACCCTTCTAATTTCTTCATGTGGTATGAATGGCAGGGCCAACAGGTTCCTGATGAAGGCATGTGTACCTTGATCTTCTTGGTAAGCTATACTCAGGCCAAGCTCTTGCACCTGTTGGAAAAAAAGGGAAAATGGTCAATCATTCTCAAAACAAAAAGTCATTTTATATTCTATATTTCTAAAAAGAAAAAATATGATTGTCTATCTTATTTATTTATTCCTTTAACGTAATAACCATTTGATAGTTAGTTTTTAAAAATATCTTTACAATCAATAAAATCAATAAAAAGTCTAAAATATATAGAACTTTCAATAAATTTTTTTTTCAATGGTAAGCATTTTCATTTGGTTTCCTATATTAAGACCACCTTAAGTTTTAGCATCAGTTTTAAAATTATTAAGATGTTTAAAATTCTTACCAGGTACATAATTGGGTGTGCTTTGCTGTATGGGCTGGCCTGGCTCTACGAAACTGCAGTCAGTGCACTGCCACTCAATTTCCCTCCCTTCCTTCACCGCATCACGGTAGTCTTGGCGGGAAACTCCAGTACCACACTTCCTGTGGGCCCATCGATCACAGTTGTCGCATAGCAATGCCTCCTGGCGGTTTGTAACTTCTTGATTGCAACTCAAACATAGTGCCATGATGGAAATCGAGAACTAATCAATTTCAATTTGCGCTTCGTAGCTAATGTTGTATAATTTGGAATAATTTGGAATGAGGCAAAACATTTTCCGACCTCTTATATACCAACTGCTAGGATCAAAAAAATACAATGGAAAGTATCTTATTGGCTCGTGCACAAACAAAAAAGATGTGAAAAATTAGAGGAACAAAGACGCTTTGTGTAGATCGAAGGCTGGTAAACAGGGACGATTACAATACCACACTTATCGGGCGGAACAACCTATTAAACATGTTGGCGTCCTTTCTAATTACGCTAGATAACGTGGTATTGTGAAAAGTTGATTTGGCAAGCTGAAATTTTAACTTAACAATTAATCCAGTCTTTTTTTAAAGCAGATTTCAGATTATGTTATACAATATAGAAGGAGTTTTGATGTTTAGGTAAGCATGAAAAAAAAAACAAAAAAAACGGTCGGATGTACTCGAGCTGGTTGCAATTTGTTTTTGTTTTATTTCTGTGGAATTAAACGGCTTCATTCATAGCATTTGAGTGTAGAATTTTCCTTTCACAATGTGATGATTTTTCTTAATTTATTATTTGAAAGATGTATTCGGGAGTCCTAAAACAGTCTATATCTTACGTGACAGACCGGGCTTTGGGTAATTTACATAGTCACCCAAGATTCAACATTCAGTTAACAGCTCGGTAATAAATTATCCGCAAAAAACGGATAAATATCGGAATAAACAAGCTAACAATCACTGATAAAGCTCTTACAGCAGTTTTTTTATTGATGTTATGGACATATCACTGAGAAATAACTCTATAAAAACATTTCGGGCGAATGGACTTCAAATATCGGGGGGATCGTCATCGGGCGAATTGGTTATCGGGTGGAACGACCGGATACCCTTTAAATACTACATGTACCTACACCCTTTAACTCATAGATTCTTTAGCACTATTCTTATTAATATCTCATGTATTTATGGATCAATATGCGAGTCCGTGCCGCGCAAAATTCTTCTAGGTCGTTTCCAAGTCAGAAACATTAAATATAAACAACAGAAACAATGAAATAACTACAGGTAGTTCTCAAAATCTTTTTCAATGTTGATGGCTTCGTCGCTTAACAGTTTTCAAAATCTAAACATGATTTGTATTATATGTATTTATACTGTAGTAGTTCAGGCGAGGAAATAAGGGTGCTTGACACTTCGTATCATCAGTCTAGAGTTATCTCTGGAGTCTCAGAGGAGGGCCGAAGCCTATCCCAGAATGCATAGCGGTGTCAATTTTCCAAGATGGCGGCCAGTTTCGCTTGGATTCCGTTGCAGGACAAAGAATCCTCTTTATGTCGAAGAAAATAAGGTAATTTCTTTCTTTACCTAGTCCAATTTCATAATCATAGTAAGTTTATTAAGTTCCTGTAAAATATGGAACGTTTTTGCTGCAAAAAGGGCATTTATTTTGCTGTTTGTTGTGTGATTCACGCGACAGTGCAGTTTCTTGTTACCTGAAATTTGCATAATTTTAGTAGCTGTTTTCTTATCAACATTCAGGTCAATTTTTATCCTGATACCGTATGATTATAGTTTAATATCTAAATTTTCTAAAAATATAAATGTGACCCAATGTGACCCCCTGTTTTAAGCACTATATTTTCATTTTTGTGAGGTGTGATTTTGTCATTTGGCGCCAAAATGAGTTGGTTGCCAATACAACACTAAGCATTTCTCGCATGTGGCAGCCTTCGCAAATGTACTATTGACATTAATAGGTATACTATTATTACTAGCCCTTTTTGGTGCAATTGTAGCACACAAAAAAAAAAAAAAAAAAAAAAAAAAACAGCAAAAAAGAAAGGAAGAAGGAGGCCTTCAAATTGTTTTTTGCAAATGAATGCAATGAAAATATTCTTAATTAATGAAATTGACAGAAGAAATATCCTTTTGTAAACCTGTCAGAGATATCTGTGGTTTTTCAAGAGAGACTGTGATAGCTGTCATAACGAACATATAGAGCATGGAACACCGTAGATGTCTCAATACCGAAATTGGTTATGAAGAGCACCCCAGATAGAGCCGGGTCAACAGATGATGTGGAAGCAATGATTGGTCTGCTACACAGAGTTCTCGGAAATGTGTTTACACTGAAAGAATTTCAGTGTGCATGGAGGGGAATAGTAAGGTAAAAGATTTTAATTCTTATTACCAAAATATTGCAGTATCATTGTAGCAGCAGTAAGGGGGACTCGCGGAGGGGGTACCGGGAGGCCCGGGTATTACCCGCGCCAAACCCTATGCGTCGGCAGCGGGTATTACCCGAGCGGCGCGATAATTCCCTTACTGCTGCTGTGTTTGCAAAGATATTCGTTCTATATACGATGCATGAATGTAAAGAGTTTGTTTATGACTTTTGTGTAAAGTGTTTGAAACCCAAGTTTGTGCCCCAACCACCAAGGAAGCTTGTTTGTTGTGGTAAGAAAATGCAAATAGAAGACGACACGTCAGCACAGTGTTACGAGTGTGGTAAGAATATTCGTAATGCCGTACCAAATGCTACCAGAGAGCAGTATTACGACAATGGAGGTCGTAAGAAAACACCTTATAAGAGAATAAAATACTTTAGAGACTGGATGAGTCATATCCAAGGTTATCGACCGGTATATTTAGACAACGAAGTAAAGAAGAAAATCATAGACCACTTAGAAGAGCCAACCCCACAAAGTCTACGGAAGACATTGAAAAAATTAAAACTAGGGAAATATTACAAAGCAATTCCCTATCTTTTGTCTGAAATTACCGGTAAGTCTATTCCCGAGGTTTCTGATATGACAAAAGCCGAGTGGATGTTTTGTCGGTTGGATAAGGATATTCCTTATTACCCTGACGTAATTTACGAAATATTTTATAAAATAGACCCCAACCACCCCCTGTTAGGATGGATTCCAAGAAGATAAAAATGCAAAACTGGCGTTGCCAGAAACCCCACTGGGGAACGCATCGCGCAGAACACCAAGCTATCCCCAGTGGGGTTTTTTACATTTTGGGCTTACGAGGCTTATTTCATCCCGCGGCAGAGGCCCTCTAGTACACACATATATTTTTCTTGAATTGCATTTTTTATCTTTTTTTTACGGTTGCTGTAAGTGGGGGAGGCTTTTTTTTTTCACTCACAGCAACCGGTCCAAATGTGTCTGCAGCGAGGCTTGAACTCGGGACTCTGGGCCTCCCCAGATCCAAAGTCCACGATCACAAGCGAACGCCAGACACACAGGACGCTTACGTATGTGAAAATTATTATATTTATGTCTTACACTCTAATTTGCATATGAACCAGACAGTCGGCGTTCAATATGTAAATAGAATCCTGTCACGCTCTTTTCAAAGCAAATATTTACTGAGCGAGTTTTCTTTGAAGCTCTTCTTTCGCTTCTTGGTAGATCTTTTTGCGAGATTCCTCGGAAAGATCTTTTACGACTGTTTTTTTGTTCCTTATGTCCGACTTTAATTTCTCGTACTTTTCCTATTCGGCCAGAATAAGCGAGAATTCAACGTCATCTATCTTTCTGTCACGCAAAGCCTTTGAGACAAGATCGGTAATAGTATTTACTTTAGCCCTTGACAGAGCTATTGTCGTGTCATGCTTGGATATTTTGCTTGACAACTGTTTCATAATGCCCGTAGCAACAGCCGAAACAATACCACAGGCTGCCCCAACGCCGGCCAAAGGAACCCCAACAATTATTCCCGGTCCAGTAAGCGAAGTAGCAACGCCGGAGCCCGTCAACACTACGGATATGGACCCTGAAGTTATCGAAATCTTATGTAGCGTACTCCGGGCTCTAACGTATTTCTTCCTAACTTTTTCGTAGTGTTTTGTTTGCCCTTCCAAGTAAGCCAGGATTAAGTTTGCTTTGTTAAGTCTGAAGTTTTCGGCATTCATTTCGTTAGGTTCCTTAGGAAGTTCACGATAAAGTGGAGGTGCTGATGGTATAACATCCATTATATATACTAATGTACGACGCTTTTGGGAATGATATTGAGGAGCAGCCACATCATGACAACAGGGATTATGCCAACTGGAGAGCATTTAGGAAGATGTTTCCACATGCAGACCCTAGTAAGTTCGAAAGAAGACCAGATGGAATTTACTTTAGCGGCTCCAGGATGTACAGCAATGCGGACTTGGAGCCAAAGGCGACCGTTAAGCATAAAGAAAGGCAACCTAATTTCCCGGAGAATTTATTACCGACAACAGAGGATTACCCATTTTACGACAACAAAGATGCGGATGACTTTGCTAAGATGGTTACCTCCTTAGAAATCCCCGTGGGTCCTACGACTTTCAAGACAAAGGTCAGAGACATCTTTAGAGAAACTGCCATGAAACATACCTCAGGGAAAGAATCCAGAGAATGGTTATCAGGTCCCAACATGCGGTATTGGCCGCAGCAGTTGAACTTTGCAGTCTGGGCTGCTACTAAAGGATGCGGTATAGCCGCGGATATGTTCCATATTCCTTTCCTACGATTTCACGTTGCCTTTACCATGCGACGTCTTTTAAAGGAGTTTGGTGCGCCGCTGCCCGGTGATGAGATATTCGACGCAATGGATAACAAATATGATAAAGTAGCATGGGAGCGTCTAAAGAACCAGTTCCATCTCCACGACCCCGACTTCCGCAATAAGGAGGGCGCCACCCATGGTTTAGGAGAAACATATACGTATGCCTCCTACGTCGGTGCCAGCATAGAAACGCCGGGTATGGGGTATCCCAGTTCCTACGAATTCTCCGACTTAGGAGGCAGCGGAACGAAAGGGAATCTGATCTACTTCATAGAAAGCAAGCAGAGATATCCATGGGCGCCTTTCTTTGCAGCGAAGGGCATTGGACTAAAGAATTTAGCAAGGATTAATCGAAGCCTTTGTCTACTGCATTCTAGGAGCACAGGTTAGCACTCGCAGCCCCATCGTAGATGCCAGTGGTGCGTCACAGGAAACGCAACAAGTATTCCTCGTCCTCTTCGAAAGCGCTGTTATCGAGAATGAGATTTCTAAGTCAGTTCAAAGGTATCAACTTGCGGTGCAGCAATCTAAAGTGCGGTGAGATTACGCCTTGTCGCCCGGTTGTTGGTTAATGCCAAGTAATTTGGTCATCAACGCCGATTCCGTCGTGGGTTACAACAACAAACTTCAACGAGCTACTAAGGATATGAAGTTTGGGGTCAATGACGTGAACTCTGATACTACCAAGGGCATTCCTCACTTCGTAGAGAAGACAAAAAAGTCACACGAAACGAAGCTACCCGTAGTTAAGAAACCATCAAAGAAGGTTTTGCCTACGATACCTGAGGAATATGACCATAACTTACTAAAAGCCGGCTTAACAGCTGCAAGCATTGGTCTGAGCTATTATATATGGCGATGAACAACCCCTACGTAGCTGGAGTAGATTGTGTGTATACGACTTACACAGGCAAGAAAAAATACAACCAGGCATCTTGGGTTGATGTCACGGGGATGTCCGTGGATCTGAACTACTCAGGAAAGAAGTTAATCCTTTGTAGTATTTGCATTGGTACGAGCAGCCATGCCAACGTGGGCTTCAGGTTCCTGGATGACTACGGTATACTGCAGCCTATGCGTGTGAAGACGAATAACAGAGAGCCTGTGCATTTTTCCACAGAGCCGCCAACGAATAGCGCTGAGAATCTTACGACTTGGACTTTTCACATGGTTGCCGATTGCCATGGAAAGGTAAGGCTGCAAATGCGCGTAGACGACACTGGAAGCGTTTGCATGAATAGCACGGAGGATCAAAGGAATAAGGATTATAACCACATGACCATAAGCACCCTCACGGTGGTTAGTCTCTAAATATATGAATCCGCATCGGAAGGAACCCCATTATGCTCACTACTTAGAGGAAAAAATATATGCAGATCCCGGTTGGTTCGATACTGGGATGTGGGTTGAAGTTGGAGGCATTGCGCTAATTGTTCTTACTATTGAGATTGCTACGGGGGTGGCCGCAAACGTAGGGTTTAGGTTGGTTGATGAGAATGATAAGCCTTTACTTCCTTATAGAACTTCGACTAATAATCGGAGGGTTGCTCATTTCTCGGCGCAACCATTTACATTTAGCGGTGAGGTACTTTACCCGACTACGTTTCATATGGTGGTCAATTGTAAACATGCTAAGTTACAAATTTACCCCGATGGCGGCAGTAGCAATGGGATGAAAAATGGCAGGGTTACCATAAATGGCACGACGTAGATTTCTGCTGGCATTAACGATGCAGCTTGGAGCCATAAGCCCATTTCCACTATAAGCGTGTTGCCGCTAGTTCCGAATTATCAAGGCGGTGCGAATACTTTCTTTACTTATCCCCAGTCGAGGATGCCTCGGATGCTTGACGACGATAAGCCACCAGTAATACACAAGGATAAGATTAAGCCTTCATCTTCTTCAGAAGTACCACTCCAATAGCTACGACTAATATCCAAATGTTATTCCCCACGAACTTTAACAGTTCTCCGCCGGCCCTAAGTGCCAGGCCAAGAACACTACCCAGCAGCCCAGGCAAGCCGGCTGCCATCTTTTTTCCCAAGTCCGTTAGACCATTGCCTAATTTCTTTACGCCTGCGCCCGTAGCCTTAAGCGCGGATAGGATTACTCCTACTACGCTCGAAATAGCAACCGCGAATGCAAGGGGAATACCATACTTCATGAGAGCTCTTTTTACCTTTTCCTTGATGGTAAGGCCCAACTCCTTTTCCAAGTTTTCCTTTTGTGCCTGTAATTCCGCAAGGCGTACCTGAAGGGTTTCTACTTTCCTTTGAGCTGCCTCCCTTTCCTCTTCGGGACGAGTTTGGTCATTGATTATTTCCTGCTGCCGCTCTATTTGCCCCTCCAGGTCCTCAATGGCCTGATCTCTTTGCCTGATTTGCTCTTCTTTGGTGTTGATTTCGGCAACCAACTGCCGCCGTTCCTCCAAAGAGCCGGCTATGGTGATATGCAAGTTTTTGGTTTCCTCCTTGCTCATATCCAGGTCTTGCAGGGCAAGATCGAAGGCCTTTTGGGCTTGGTCCCTATCGCGCAGGGCATTGTCTCTTTGTTCTCTCATTTCTATCATTCGCTGATTTTTGTCGTCAAGTTCTCTCTTTTGAGCATCAAGAAGCAGTTGGTTTTGTCTCATGTAATCTGCTTCCCTTTCTTCCAACGTTTCTCGGAGCCCCTCAGCGCGCCTTTCTAACGCGACCCTCTCATTCAGGGTTGCCAACCTTTCTAACGCACTCCGGGTAGCTAGTTGAAAGCCCCTTAATCTCGCCACGTCACCCCTAACGTTACCATTTTCGTCGAAAAGGAGCTGTGGTTTTGTCCAGCGGTTTTTGTCAGGAAATCTCAGGTCTTGGACGCTTATGAGGACTTTGTTTCCGCGTTCTGTGAGCCTTACGTCATCAGTCTCAAAGCGGGAATAGCGCTGCGTTAGCTCTTGCGTTGCCCACTCTACGGTTTCTTGTTCGGGTTCCTCATTTATGTTTTGAAGTTCCAAGTACTCAGGGACGGGGCCGCGGTTTTTTGATTGCCACATGTGATTCAAGGCTGCCTTGAAGCTTCTCCACCTACTGCCATACTTGCTTGCCAAGGCCATGTCGTAAAGCAAAGGCTTTGCCTCCGCGTTTTTAGTCCATTCATCAAATTCTTCATTGTTAATGTCGACTTGACCTTCTTCGGTAAGGGGGTCAAAATCCGTTTCTTCTACTTCCATTATATATGATAAGCTCAAAGTTAAACCTCAACGTATTACCTAAGCAGGTTGGCGGACTGAAAGTGGAACGCACCTTTCACCGGGTCACCTTTACCCCCAGCAGCGCAAAGCCAGGAGAAACCTTGTACGTAGGCGTACCCCGTCTAACGGATAACCTAGTATTGGTTCCTGGTACCTTGGCTTTAAGGTTTGACCTAGCGGTGCAGCCAGATACCGCAGACGCGCGTCATGTCGTCAATAACGCAGGCAGAAACCTCGTCTCTAAGATGAGAATCAAGTTTGCCGGGGAATCCCTCTTGGACTTGAACAGGTACGATCTGTACACTACCTATAAGGACCTATGGTTGACGGCCTTCGACCGCGCGCAGAGGATAGAACAAGGAATCGCCAGTGATGCCATACGTAAGGTAAGAAGCGCAGCCTCTGGCGCCTCGGGAGAAGACGAAATAAAGGCGGCCTACGGTACTAAATATGTTATCCCGTTGGACTTTGAAGTTATCACGAACGATGGCGCGTATTACCCAAGGCAGCTAAGTGAACTGCAGTTCGAAGTAACCCTAGCAGATACTACGAACATCCTGCAAGGAAAGGACGTAAGTTCCTCAGCCCTCCACCCATACTCCGTTACTAACTTGGAGCTGCAGTACGAAACGGTATATAGCGAAGAGCTGGCCCGTAGCGCCGGCATGGAATACAGCTCGGGGAAGGCTTTTCTTTACGATCACGTAGTAATGTACAAGACGTTCAGCTTGACGAACAACGTCGAAGAGGTTATTAACCAAAGCATTAAGCTTCCCAGGTGCAGCCTAACGGGGTTAATGCTGCTGTTCGCAAAGACATACACCGCAGGATTGCGCGACTCCGAGGTATTCTTTAATCCTAACATTACCAACGTAGGGGTTAGCACCAACGGAGTGCCTAACAAGGTCTACTCCCAGGGGATAAAGCCCGCGGATATGTACCGGGAAGTCGCGCGCAAGTTTGGCGACCAAATTGCCCCAAAGGAGTTCTTCAAGGATAAGTACGCGTTGTGGATTGACATGCGCACCACCAACGATGAATCTATGCACGGTCAGGGTCTGCTGCTGGTAAACACCCAAGACGGCATTACTTTGGAAATCAAAGGCACCAAACATGCCAGCGATTCGACTAAGATAAACTGCTACGTCTTCGTGGTGTCTGACGCGCAGCTAAGTGTAGAAATGAACCAATTGAAAAGCGTTGCATATTGATTCGCTCGCTGCGCTCCATCATCCTAAAAAAAGAAAAAAGTTAAGATATTTCTCAGATATACGATGCTACGCGTATTTGAAAATGACGACACCAAACTGCGATGCATAGTGCAAGGCGAAACTTTGTACTTTAAAGCGAAGGAAGTGGCGGCTGCGTTGGATTATGAGAACACCAAGAAGGCTATTAGAGACCATGTTTCTGAGAAATATCAGAAAAGATGGGCTGACGTGCAAGGGGTCCCAAACCGTTCCCCTTCTACTATCCACCCACATTCCGTGTTGATCTCCGAGCCCGGCTTGTATCAATTGATATTCAGCTCCAGGCTGCCAAAAGCCGTGGAGTTTCAGGATTGGGTCTTTAAGGAAGTCCTTCACGCATTAAGGAAGACCGGCAAGTACGAGATAGAGCGGCGCTTTGACGGTCCCAACAAATTGGTATTTAAGATTGAGAATGAGTTTGACTTACATAAGGAGGTGGTAAATTACATTCGCAGGTTCTACCCTCAAATGCTCGTGACCCCTGGTCTAGGCGAACTGCAGGATTCGGACGGCAAGCGCATAAAGTGCTGGCAAAAGGGCTACCAACGCGGTCAGCCCGACCTGCTCATCCTTAATGCCCATAAGCATTACCGTGGTTTCTGCATCGAGCTGAAGACTCCGAAAGGCAACGGGGTATTGTCTGAGGATCAACGCCGCCTCTTAGACGGCTACGAGGAAAATGGATTTAAGGTGCTGATAAGCAACGAATACGACAGCATCTGCAGGAGCATCGCGGAGTATGCGCGTGGAATTCGTCTACCTTGTAGGTGGTGCTGTAAGCGCTTTAGGAACACAGACACTTTAAAGACGCACTTAAAGATATTTCATAGAATATATGGCGTTTAACGCGGTAAGGCAGATACACTGGCGAGACTTAAAGGACGGTGTTACCTACGAAATAAAAAATTATGTAGCCTTTGAAGACAGGCTATGGTTGTTATTGGCGCACGAGGGTGTCACGTACAGCCTGTGGGCGCCGGATCGCGTTCGTTACGTCATCGAAGGACAGGAGTTTACGCATCTGAGGTCGTGTGGTAAGAAGGATGGCCGCTGGGCGTTTGACGTCGCAAAGTGCATCCTTCCTTCTGTCCTATGCGGGTAAGTGCGTCTAAAGCTTCGTTTAAGTGGGGTTCGTCGACAATGAGGGTCGGCAACTCATTTTTAATGCGGTCAGCAGGGGGTTCGCATGTAATACAGTCCATATATTGAAAGGGTTATTAGGAATCCTCCTAGGAATGCTGCTGCGTAGGCTATCATATATCTCGGAAACTATTTTAAGGATGGCCTTATTCTTATTAAGATCTTATTAAATGCCCTGGAAACTATTTTGAAAGGAGTCTTATTTTTATTTATTATTTATTAAGGTTGGTTGGAAACTATTTTAGGAAATCCCTTATTCTTATTGAGGTCTTATTAAATATCCTCGTTTACTTAAAAGATGCTCTTAATAAATATTTAATAATAATAAAGAATTTTCTCAAGAAACTTTCCAAATCGCTTTTGTACCCTGGATAATCATTTCAATAAATAATAAATAAGAATAAGACCATCCTTAAAATAGTTTCTAGGGCATTTAATAAGACCTTAATAAAAGTAAGGGACGTCCTGAAATAGTTTCCAGAACGTCCCTAGTAACTCCCCTTAATCACTCCGACGACTCCTTATTCTTGTTAAATCGATCCACGTACTCTTTGAAGGTAATTGGACCCTCGGCCTGTACATACAAACACTGCCAGATATGTTGATCACTTCTGTTACAACCGCAACGCGGGCAGTCCGCCTCCCAATACTCCCTATCCTCCCAGCGCACACCTTCAACGCGGTCGAACATAGCAAAGCGCATGTCTATCTTCTTCTTTAGACGTGTCAATTCTGCCCTTGTTTCCTCAGGACAACAGCGCGCCGCAATGTCGCCGTGTATTTCACAGCCTACACCGTCTAATTCATACCGCGTCACGCAGCGGAAACGATGCCACTCGTCGTCTTTATCTTCCTCGCAGCGCTCACAAATGTTCTTCAGGCAAACTCTGTTATCCACGTGGTACTTTAACATCTGCTTGCTGCTGAACAGACGATCGCAGTGTTCACAGCGCTTCTCCCGCGACTTTCTACAGACCTTATTTTTGACGTGATATTCGAGCATTTGCTTAGAACTAAACTCCTTATTACATCGCATGCACTCCATATATAATAAGAATTTAATAAGCCTCATATGGGATACTTCATAAAGTCCTTAACGGACTCCTTAGCCCATGAGGCCATCGTTAACAGCGCACCCAACCTTTCCGCGCGCTTCAGACCACACATTTCATCATACAACTCCTGCACGCGCTCTTTAAATCGATTGATCTCCTCCCTTTGCATTTCAATGGTGTCTCTCTTATCTTTGACGTCGTTAACGATTCTCTGCACTGCTTCCATAGGCTCCATCTATATTCCAGGTAATAAATTACCTTCGAGAAAAGGCAACTAGTGAAAATCCCTGTGATTTTCTAAAATATAATGGAACCAAATCACATGCCTTGTAACGCTCTGATAGTAGGACCCACCGGCTGCGGAAAGACCCAATTCGTAGTAGAGCAGCTATTAGGACCCTTTAGATACCGATTTGACTATATCGTGCTACTTTGCCCCACCTACGTGAATAACCGCACCTGGACGGGCATAGGAGTGAAAGACGACGACTTCTTTGTGGACATATTGGACCCTAACGAGTTATCTGGGCATCTTAAGTTCTGGCATAAACAATTCACTAAAGATACACAAACCCTCCTTATACTGGACGACATTGCCTGCGGGGACGACGTAAAAAGACGCACTTCCGAGCTCGTTAAACTCGCCTTTAGCGGCAGGCATGACAATATTAGCGTTTGGTTGCTCTCGCAGCAGCTTACCAGTGTCTCTAAGCCCTTTAGGGGAAACATAGGATCTCTCGTAGTATTTTATACTCCGAGCAAGTCTGACCTGGAAACCATCTTAAGCGACTACGGTGGTGAGATATCCAAGGAACAGTTACACGAATACATGCGGCATCTCAAGACGCACCAACATTCCAAGATGATCTTCTCTTTGAGGTTTCCGTATTTAGTAAAGATCTGGGATCTTTAACTCCTAATGTATATGGAGATTGAGCAGTTGATAGATGAAGTCCCCACACAGTTAGATGAAAGTAACCTTAAGGAACAACTTAACATCCTGGTGTCATCTGGGAAGTGCAAAGAAATGATAGGCAAGGAACTTACCCATGAGCAGGTAAATAAGTTGTCAGTAGAGGAAGTCAAGAAGTTCCATAAGAGGTATGAGGCTGCCCTTGCGAGTAAGACCACGGACGCCGTAGCAGACTCCGCTATCCGACTTGCCACCAAACTCCTCGGACTTGCACTGCCCATAGACGACGTGGAGCAACTACAGAAGGACATAAGCGAGGACTATGTCATCGCCCAAGAACTTAAGATAACCTGTGGGTGGTTGTCTTTGAAGTGCGGTAAGTTAATGGCAGTCGCCTCTGCAGCACTTCACGTAGCTCAGCACGTCGACTTGAAGGAGGTACTGGTGTCTTGGAAGGACTTCAAGAAGGACAGAGAAGTCGAAAAGGTCTTCCAGGCGGCACTTGCCGAGGTACCTGATCAAGTCGCCTCAAGTCCTTCTTAAGTACTTACTTAAGTCATCCTCAGGAATTACCCAGGTCGCCTCAAGTACTTATCAAGTCCTTCTCAAGTACTTACCCAGGTCACCTTAAGTTACTTATCAAGTCCTTCAAGTCCTTAGATATAAATGAGTGAAGCTGAATCGAAGGCGGAGGAAACCCCTCAAGTAGAGGAGCAGAAGATTACCAAGGCTAAATCTCCAGGCAGAGTTGCCGCGGGGAAGAAGCTCGCAGAGATGAACAGGAAGAACAAAGCCAAAAAGGAAGAAAAGGTGGAGGAAAAAGAAGAGGAATCCCTTATTAATCCTGGGTACGTCATTGGCGCGTTGGGAGTTGCTATAGCAGCAGGCAGCCTCTACTTGCAATGGCGGGCTACGAAGCCAAAAGTAGAACCCGTACATGTGACGCAGGAGCCTAGAAGCAAAATACCCGTGATGGAATAACCTTCTCGCTTTGTAATATAATGTCAACCGCGTTATTGAAAACTGTTGAAGAGGCAGCTATCATTACTTCTATTGTTGCGGGTATTGGTTGGGTAGGTAAAAAGGTGCTCAAAGAAGACTTTACTGAAGACCCAAGCAAGAGCTTCGCTAACTTCGCTAAGATGACCGCTGCCGTTGGCGGGGCTATCATGGTAAAGGATTACCTACGGAAGGAAAAGTACATCCCTCAGCGAGCGTAACTCACTTCTAGAAGGCAATTTATTGCCTGATATATAAATGGCTGCGTTGGGAGGCGCAATAATTGCTGCTTTAGCATTCACTGGTGCTAGTTACGCAGGTAAGTACATAGAAAAGGCAGCAACTGGCGGAAGTAGTCTCGAAGCCAAAAGGAAGAGACACGACTTAGCGCTGGAAAAGTATCAAAGGGACGTGGCGGCTTGGAATGAAAAAAGACAAGCTTACAGGGATTGGTTGGACAAGAACTACCAAGACAAAATGAGGGCGGATAAGAACTTCGAAAACACAGACTACGCCTTTAAACTCTATGCGCAAGCACACTCCACGGCATCAACGGGGTTGAGAAAGCCCCAGTTCAAGAATTACTACCAGCCTTCTAAGAAACAAAAAGACAATGAATTGGTCTTTGTAGGAGTCGCAGGGCTGGCAGGAGGCGTAACTTTGGCGTATCTAATATAATGATCGTCTTTTTGGAAAGCGACAAGAATGACTTTACCACTTATCTGAATCCTCCCATCAAAGCGCATAAGGTTCGGCTGGTTAGTTGCTCTTTGTACAATTCTTGGTATAATTTAGTCAATGCCTTGGTCACTGAGCATAAAGGCGGCGGCAATTATCAAGGCGTAATGCTACCCGATGGACATTACACGCCAATCACCCTTCCTAAGGAGCTCGCCAAGCGCGGTTATACTCTCACCACGGGATTGCCGCACGAAATGACCCTCAAACATAATATGCCAAACTATTCAGTAACTTTTGGAAAGTTTGACCCATTGGGATCTTTATTATGTGCCTCGGGCAAAACAATTACCGACACGGCCATACCTGTGAAATGGAAAGTCGCATCCTCTTACGAAGTCTATTGCGACTTGGTCCATAGTTACAACAATGGAGAAAAGTCTTCTCTTATGTCCAAGTTTCTACCCAAAGGTAATCCATTTGACCTGGTAGAATACACTCCCATTTCTTTAAGCTATGACTTGTCTAATTTGGTAGAAAGCATAAATATCACCATTAAAGTGGACAGAGAGACGGTAGACTTCAACGGGAGAAAGATCAATCTTGTTTTGGAATTCATATAATGGGCCGTGTAGAGGACAAACTCAAAAGGATTTACTATGGGCCTGAGGGCTATTGGAGAGGAGCGTCAGCTATTAAGAAACTCGCGACCGCGGCCAGGTTATCAGAAGAAACGGCTAAGAACTGGCTAAGAAAACAAACCCTCTGGCAGGTTTATCTTCCCGTGCCCAAGTATATTCCCAGGCCCAGCTTCACCGTAAATACCCCCAATGAAGTTCATCAGGCGGATTTGCTTTTCTTACCGCACGACAAGGTGAGAAGAAAGACCTATAGATACGCTTTGACCGTAGTTGATATCGCAAGCAGATACAAGGACGCCGAACCCATAACCAGCAAGGATTCTGGGGAAGTCGCAGAAGCCCTAGGTAGGATTTATAAGCGCGTTTTGAAATGGCCTAAGCTGCTGCAAGTGGATGCGGGGACAGAGTTCATGGGCGTGGTTACTAAGACCCTGAAAGACCACAGCACCAAGATTAGGAGAGCCGAAGCAGAGTACCACAGGGGTCAGAGCATCGTCGAAAGATTCAATAAGACCTTGGCCGAGCGTCTCTTTGGGTACCAGTATTGGAAAGAGCTGGAAGATCCCTCCAAACGCAACAGGGAATGGACTCAGAGGCTCCCCCAGGTCGTCGCGGCTTTGAACAACGAGGCGGCCAGGGCTACGGGAATGAAACCCAAGGATGCCATAAAAAAGAAACACGTGGAACACAAGTCCTACGTCAGAAGTTCGAGGGCGGTCTTCCCCCAGGAAAAGAGATTAGGCGATGTCACGGTTCGATATCTCTATGAGACGGGTGAATTAGAAGGAGGATCCAAAAGAGCTACGGATCCTAATTGGTCTTTGGAAACTTACCAGATCCGAAGTGCGCTAGCTAAGAAGGGTCAGCCCATCTTGTATTATCTTCATGATGGTCCCACTCGTGGGTTCGTCAAAGAAGAACTGCTTATCGTGTGATGTCCGAATGCTATCGTATGAATACCATCATCACACATCCATCTCTTACCATCAAATGCTGACAGTGACACCTTCTCCTGCGTAACGTTGTGCATTTGATGTCCGTAGCTGTGCATGCTGTTCATTTTATGTCGCTGTTCCTTACGCGTACGCAGGACCTTTAAGTAGGAATGGTGGGTTATGTCCTTCTTAACCACGTATTTTTTTACGCCTTTAGCTTTCTTTTCTACACCGTCCATTTTGAGAACGCTGTACATCTTGGGTTTCAGGCCCACGTATTCCACGATGGGTTTTCCTTTCATCTCATCCTTCATTTTCCCGATTACTTTCTTGTTTTTAGGGGAGTAAAGAAAGTGTTCGCGTGGGTAATCGCTGGTGTCGTATTCATCGATGTCGGGAACACAGTCTTCGTAAATGTCTTCCGTCTGCACCTCTAGTATCAAGGAATCGGTGTCGGTGTATAAGAGGCAGCACTTATCACCGTATTTCGGTTTTAGCTTGTCGTAGTAAAACTCATACATGAGCAGCTTTGATAGGTCTAACACTGTAAACCCCGTGTATACGGGTTTATTCAGGAATAGGTTCGCTTTCTTCATGTGAATCACGTAGAAGTTTAACATTTCTACGTATCTAACGAATCCAGGCTGTGACACGTATGCTTCTGCTTCCTCTCTGGTGCTGGCTATCTTTATGCTTACGCGCTTGCGGATGTTCTCTATTGTCTTACCAAATACGCTATTGTTCATTAGTTTAAACAGGTTCTTTTCGAAGTCATTCTTTGCCTGCGTTCGCTTTTGTGTGTTAAAGTCAATGTAGGAGCGCATGCATGGTTCCTGCGTGAACTTCAAAACGCGGTGGATCTTCTTCACGCGTAAGCCGTGGCGCACATAGAACTGCAGGTTGCGGTAATGCACCACGTACTTCTTCTTGTCCATTAGGTTCATCGTTAGCTTCCTGTACGGTTTGTAGCCAGGGCACATTTCCCTCTGCAGCGGACTCAGCTGCTTAAATGGTATTTCTATTGCTTCTGGTGCTAATGGGAACTCATCGTGCGCGTCGTGCAAGTGCTCTGGGTATTCCAAATCAACCTCCAGCACGTAACCTTTGTCGTCTTCTTTACCTACGTTTAGGTAAAACTCTATGGGCTTTATGTTGTCCCATTCGAAGTCGCGTACAGGTAAGTACTGCGACATTGCCCAACCGTAGAGGTTGTTTGCGTCTAAGTAGAAGATGTATGTGGTTGGCTTCTCCGGGCTGTACTCCACCGTGGGATTGTTCGCTTTTGCGTATCGTCTGCTGGGTCCGCAAACACCGCCGCGGATACCGTCTTCCATAAAGCGGTACATGTCGTATTCCGTTAGGAGATCCAGTTGCGCGTTTGTCTTCTTTAGCAGCGCACTCCAACTAAGCCCAGGAGCCGTGTAGAAGTTCGCTGGATCCAACCCGTAGTATTCCATTGCCATCTTTCGAAAGCTTTGGAAAACATCTGCGAGCAGCACTACGTCTGAACGTAGGTAGATGTCGTGGTATTCTCCCATATTCTCACAGGAGTACTTTTCCCACACATCTAACGCATGCTGGTACTCCTCGTCCTTTATACCGGACTCGTTTAGGGTGCTGTAGAATCTCTCTTTGGGTGGTAGGGGTTCTTTGAATCGATCCCAGGAGTCCATGTATTCGTATGGGTTACACTCCTTTCCTTTCCGCGCCGTATTGGCTGGAAATGGGGAACTCCGTGTTGTATTTAACCAAGTTTGCTAAGGAGTCCGCCATGAACTGCTGCGAGTCTAAGAACTTCAGCTTGCCCACAATTACGGACATGTACCTTTCTTTGTTGTTGGGTATGCACTTTACTTCGGAGACGTCTGTTCCTTGTAAGAGTAAGTGACTGTCGTAACCCCTTAAATTGTGAAAGAATACGGGTATTTCCATTTCTGGATCTACTTTGAAGTTTATATTGCATTTCCAATGAGCCGCACCTCTGTATTTACCCGTGATGTGGCAGTGATCTCTAACCTTATCCACATAGAAATCCTCAACGAATGCTTTATGACAATGAATGCAGTGGGTGGAAGGCTTGTTGGGCTTTCCCCCCTTCCTTGCATACCTGCCACATTTAAAATGAGCTTCTCCTAGATACTTTCCATCTTCGTCCCACGCTTTCTTGGCCCGTCTTCCAAACTGGAGAAGCGTATGTTGGCAAATGTGGTATTTCTTTGCCTTGGTAAAAGCCTCCTGGTTCTCTTTGGTAAATACCATCTTCTTTGGGCGTCTTAATTGTTCTCTTATCTCTTCCTCCTCTTCTCGCAATGCTTCTAGAAACTCATTAGCTGCGTTCTTACCTCGGTAAATCACAGGAGGGTTGGCCTTACCGTCTGATCTGACTACTATGTAATCAAAGGAGCAGATCTCGTGTAATCCCACCTTATTCGTGGCACCACTTTTCTGCTCTTCCTTAGTTATCAACGCTTCAAAGTCTGCATATATCACGTAAGGCACCTGCATCTGCTTTTGATGGTCTGAGTACGATAGGTTCTTATCTGTGGGCATCTGGGTCCGTTGCGCCACTTCTTCGACTCCGCGACATATTTCGTCGTGATCCTTTAGAGCTTTAACGCTGGTAAACGATAACAAACAACAGTCGCAGAAGTATTTCTTGCCTTTGTGTTTGGTGTGTCTGTAAAATAGTCTGCTAACATGTTTGACCCACGAATAATGTCCGCCGTGGTAGAAGAGGTGTATTCGTTCTCCTTTACTCTTTGACAGCACTAGTGGCACTATCGTTTGGTCTCTAACTCCGTAAACGTTAATGGCTAGGTCATTTTCCTGCTCGAATATCGGTATGTCTATCAACTGCATTGGGAACTCTACGCCGTCCCACTCCAAATCATCTGTTGGGTACTTGCTTGGTCTACATGGATCCTTATCTACTGGATACAGTGCGGATCGTATTGCCCACATAAAGCATCTGTTGTCATCATTTTTTACGTTGACTATGGCTTTCTTCCTTTCTACCCACGTTGGTAGGGGCACGTAACTTCCTCCTCGTATTGGCACGTACCTTGCCATGCTAACCTCCATACTTTCTACCTCCTCCACTGTCCAACCTGATCCTTCTTTCGTGTAGTTAGACAGCGACTCCATTATTGCTTCTAAGGCTTCGCTGAGTGACCTATCCAGATTCGTGGACTCTAATATAACCAGCGACTTTGATCGCAGCATTGCTGTCGTCGTTACCTCATCTTTTGATAAACTTACTTCTACCATTATACTCGCTTTCAGGGCTCCTAATTCTTCTATACCTTTTCGAAGCGTTCTCTTGACCTTCCTTTCTGACTGACGCCAAAACTGTCTAACGTCAATCTCACCGTTACCGGGTATTGACACCGTTTCGAAATTGCTTTGGGATTCCATCTATATAATAGGAAATATCTTATACCTAATTCCAGACCCTTTTCAGATCGTCGTAGTCATACTCACAATCCTGACAATGCCAAAACAATTTAACCTTAGTCTCAAACTTCTTACCACATCCACAATCATAGCTGCTCATACATTTCGTCTTCATCTTCAAATGCTTCTTCAAGTCCACTTCTTTCTTAAAAGTTCTCTTACAATCTTCGCACTCCATATATAGACTAACATATTTAACTACATAAACACGGGATGCGGGTAATCGCGGTACGAATCGAGGAATTCACTTTAGACGGGTAATCCTCCGGTGGTCGTTGCGCTGGAACCCCCATCCCCTATACTACTAACTCGTGAAAGATCTTTTCAACACTCGAAGATAAATTTCGTATCTCCGCGCGCCCATATAATATCCTCTATATATGTTATTATATTATTATTTATCCATATTCAGATTTTTAAATGTGTGAAAAATTTCATGTTACTCGTTTTCTGGTTACTCGGTTTACTCATTACTGCGTTACTCGTTTTAGTAACACCCTTTTCAATAAACTCCTAGGCTTTAAATACCGTTACAAGCACTACAGCCCAGCCTTTAGTCGTTTGATTACCTTTTCATGTCGAAATTTTTTTTTGACTTCTGGATCCATGTTCCTTTTTTGCAGAAATTCACAAACCTGTAATGAGATGCATAACAATACTAACATTTGCACCTTTGCGGGACAAAATGCTTCAAATTTTTGGATGTTACATAAATGATTGTATATATACATGTTCAATCCATTGTATTGTAAAATAACTTTAACTTTATAACACTCAGGCACATGAGGAAATTTACGTTTAAACTTTTCTTTAAAGATAGAAGTGCGCTTATTTAAAGTTATAATCCATGCTTAAATCCTTGGCCAGTTAATAAAGGTCATGGGGAATAAAATTATTTCCCACCTTCGTTAGGTAAGCTTATTCAAAATCTAAATTGAATAAGAACGAAATTATGCTTTTTCTCGCTGAGGAAGAAGAGAAAAGTAACCTATTCCACATACTCCCATTCATGCTCAGTTGATATATAAGAGATGTGATGAAATATTAACCAGAACCCTTTACCAATCCGTTACATTTAGATAGTCACCCATTTACTAAGGTATATAACCATTATCCCTACAAATAACAACCCAAACCTCAACACTCCCAAACCTTATCCCATTCCTTATCCCATTCCTTATCTCATTCCGCACTACTAACCCTAGCAGCAGTAAGGGGGACTCGCGGTCACCCCCCGGAATTACATGGGCATTCCCCGCGCTCACGTTAATACGCCGGCCTCGGGAATAACCCGTGTTGCGCGATATGTCCCTTACTGCTGCTGTGTCACGAAGGTTAAAAGATAAGTCTTATATACGATGCATGAATGTAAAGAGTTTGCTTATGATTTCTGTGTAAAGTGTTTGAAACCTAAGTTTGTTACCCCGCCACCAAGGAAGTTAGTTTGTTGTGGTAAAAAAATGCAAATAGAAGACGACACGTCAGCACAGTGTTACAAGTGTGGTAAGAATATTCGTAATGCCGTACCAAATGCTACCAAAGAGCAATATTACGCCAATGGAGGTCGTAAGAAAACACCTTATAAGAGAATAAAATACTTTAGGGACTGGATGAGTCATATCCAAGGTTATCGGCCGGTATATTTAGATAACGAAGTAAAGAAGAAAATAATAGACCACTTAGAAGAGCCAACCCCACAAAGTCTACGGAAGACATTGAAAAGACTAAAGCTAGGGAAATATTACAAAGCTATTCCCTACCTTTTGTCTGAAATTACCGGTAAGTCTATTCCTGTGGTTTCTGATATGACAAGGGCCGAGTGGATGTTTTGTCGTCTGGATAAGGATATTCCTTTTTACCCTGACGTAATTTACGAAATATTTTACAAAATAGACCCCAACCACCCACTCTTGGGATGGATACCCAGGCGATGACGTCACATAGCAACGCCAACATTCCTCTTCCTCATAGCAACCAGCGCTTTCACTTTTAAAGTTGAAAAGTACACAGGGGGAAATGGAATGTAAGAAACTAATTTGCATATGAACCAGACAGCCGGCATTCAATATGCAAATAGAATCCTGTCTTGCTTTTTTCAAAGCAAATATTTACTGAGCGAGTTTTCTTTGAAGCTCTTCTTTTGCCTCCTGGTAGATCTTTTTGCGAGATTCCTCGGAAAGATCTTTTACGACTGTTTTTTTGTTCCTTATGTCCGACTTTAGTTTCTCGTATTTGTCTTCTTCGGCTAAAATAAGCGAGAATTCTACGTCGTCTATCTTTTTGTCACGCAATGCCTTTGAAACAAGGTCGGTAATAGTATTTACTTTAGCCCTTGACAGAGCTATTGTCGTGTCATGCTTGGATATTTTGCTTGACAACTGTTTCATAATGCCCGTAGCAACAGACGAAATAATACCACAGGCTGCCCCAACGCCGGCCAAAGGAACTCCAACAATTATTCCCGGTCCAGTAAGCGAAGTAGCAACGCCGGAGCCCGTTAACACTACGGATATGGACCCTGAAGTTATCGCAATCTTATGTAGCGTAGTCCGGTCTCTGACGTATTTCTTCCTAACTTTTTCGTAGTGTTTTGTCTGCCCTTCCAAGTAAGCCAGGATTAAATTTGCTTTATTGAGCCTGAAGTTTTCGGCATCCTTAGGAAGTTCAGTATAAAGTGGAGGTGCTGATGGTATAACATCCATTATATATACTAATGTACGACGCTTTTGGGAATGATATTGAGGAGCAGCCACATCACGATAACAGAGATTACTGGAATTGGAGAGCATTTAGGAAGATGTTTCCGCATGCAGACCCTAGTAAGTTCGAAATGATGTTGGAATGATGTTGGAATGTGGGTTGAAGTTGGGGGAACTGCATTGGTCATTTGCACTATTAGCATTAATGTAAACACGCATGCGAATGTGGGGTTTAAACTCATTGAGAATAATAAGCCCCTGCTTCCTTATCGAACTTCAACGAACACGAGGAAAGTTACCCATTTTTCGATGGAGTCCTTTACTAGGTCCACTGAAGACCTAACGCCAGTGACTTTTCATATGCTAGCCAATTGTAAATATGCTAAGTTGCAAGTCACTTCTGATGACGGTAAGTTTGGGATAAATTGCATAGGTCGCAGGCCTGCTAATGCAGCCTGGAGTCATAAGCCCATTTCTACCATGAGTGTGTTGCCGTTGGTTCCAAATTACCAGGGCGGCGCTAATACTGTCTTTCATTATCCTCAAAGCAGGGCACCGCCCGATGAGAAGGATAAGGCTAACCCTTCATCTTCTTCAGGAGGACCACCCCAATAGCTACGACTAATATCCAAATGTTATTCCCCACGAACTTTAACAGTTCCCTGCCGGCCCTAAGTGCCAGGCCAAGAACACTACCAAGCTGCCCAGGAAGACCGGCATCCATTTTTTCCCCCAAGTCCGTTAGTCCATTGCCTAATTTCTTTACGCCTGCGCCAGTGGCCTTGAGCGCGTTAAGGATTACTCCTATTACACTTGAAATAGCGACCGCGAATGCCAGCGGAACGCCATACTTCATGAGAGCTCTTTTTACTTTTTCCTTGGTGGTAAGCCCCAATTCCTTTTCCAGGTTTTCCTTTTCCAGGTTTCCCTTTTCCAGGTTTTCCTTTTCCAGGTTTTTCCTTTTCCAGGTTTTTCCTTTTCCAGGTTTTCCTTTTGCGCCTGTAATTCCGCAAGGCGCACCTCGAGGGTTCCTACTTCCCTTTGGGCAGCCTCCCTTTCCTCTTCGGGGCGGGCCTGGTCGGTAATTATTTCCTGTTGCCGCTCTATTTGCCCCTCCAGGTCTTCAATAGCCTGGCTCATTTGCCTGATTTGCTCTTCCTTGGTGTTAATTTCGGCAACCAACTGCCGCCGTTCCTCCAAAGAGCCGGCTATGGTGACATGCAAGTTTTTGGCTTCTTCCTTGCTCATGTCCAGGTCTCGTAGGGCAAGCTCAAAGGCTTTTTGGGCCTGGTCTCTTTCGCGTAGAGCTTTGTCTCTTTGTTCTCTCATCTGTACTATTAGCTGATTCTTGTCGTCAAGTTCTCTCTTTTGAGCATCGAGAAGTAGTTGGTTTTGTCTCATGTAATCTGTCTCCCTTTCTTCCAACGTTTCTTGTAGCCCGTCGGCGCGTTTTTCTAACGCGACCCTTTCATTCAGGGTTTCCAATCTTTCTAAGTCACTCCTGGTAGCCTCTTTGAAGCCCCTCAATCTTGCCACGTTAACCTTGACCGAGCCACTATCATCGAAGAGGACTTGTGGTTTGGTCCAACGGTTAGCGTCGGGATACCTCATGTCTCTGACGCTTATGAGAACTTTATTTCCGCGTTCTGTGAGCCTTATGTCGTCGGCCTCGAAGCGGGGATAGCGTATCCGTAGCTCTTGCGTTGCCCACTCTACGATTTCCCGCGCGGTTGCTTCCTGCTCGTTCATATTTCGAAGTTCCAAATACTTGGGGGCGTACTTACCGGGGTTCTTTGATTGCCATATGCGTTTTAGGGAGGTCTTGAAGCTTTTCCACCTATTGCCATACTTGTTTTCTAGGGCCATGTCGTAGATTAGGGGGTCGGTCTCCGCGCCTTGGGTCCATGCGTCGAATTCTTCATCGTTAATGTCGACTTGGCCTTCTTCGGTAAGGGGGTCAAAATCCGTTCCTTCTACTTCCATTATATATGATAAGCTCAAAGTTAAACCCCAACGTATTACCTAAGGAGGTTGGTGGACTAAAGGCAGAACGCACCTTTCACCGGGTCACCTTTACCCCCAGCAGCGCAAAGCCTGGAGAAACCTTGTATGTGGGCGTGCCCCGCCTAACGGATAACCTAGTATTGGTTCCTGGCACCTTGGCTTTAAGTTTTGACCTAACAATACAGCCCAGCACCAAGGACAAGCGCTATACCGTCAATAACGTGGGCAGGAACCTCGTCTCTAAGATGAGAATCAAGTTCGCCGGGGAATCCCTCTTGGACTTGAACAGGTACGATTTGTACACCACGTATAAGATCTGTGGCTAACAGCCTTCGACCGTGCACAAAAGATAGAGCAGGGAATTGGAAGCGTTATCCTTCGTAAGCTTCGCAGCGATACCAACCGGGCGCCTACGGACTCCAGCGGAGCAACAGCAGTAGCAGACGCGACGAGAATAAAGACCGCCTATGGTAGCAAGTACGTTATCCCTTCGGATTTCGAAGTGATTACGAACCATGGTGTGTATTACCCCAGACAGTTATCCGAGTTACAGTTTGAAGTAACCTTGGCGGACACTACGAACGTCATTGGAGGCATGGACAGCGCAATTAGCGGGGCTGTTGATCCCTATTCTATCACTAACTTAGAGCTACAGTACGAAACGGTATACAGCGAAGAGCTGGCCCGCAGCGCTGGCATGGAATATAGCGCCGGAAAGGCATTCCTTTACGACCACGTAGTAATGTACAAGACATTTAGCTTCCTGGATAAGACGGACGAGGTTATCAACCAAAGTATTAACCTCCCCCGAAGAAGTCTCACGGGGTTGATGTTGGTGTTTGCCAAACCCTACGAGGCTGGTAAGCGCAACTCCGAAGCCTTTCACAACCCCAACATTACTAACGTGGGGGTAAATGTCAACGGAGTACCCAACAAGGTCTACTCTCAGGGACTAAAGCCTGCAGACGTGTACAGGGAGGCAATGCGCAAGTTTGGCGACCAGGTGAGTCCTGAGGAATTCTTCACGGATAAGTATGCATTATGGATCGACATGCGTACCACCAACGACGAAACAATGCACGGTCAGGGTCTGCGGCTGGTCAACACTCAAGACGGTATCACTTTGGAGATCAAGCGCACAAAGAATGCCTCCGCGAGCGACGGCGATAAGATAAACTGCTACGTCTTTGTCGTGTCTGACGCGCAACTGAGCGTAGAAATGAATCAGCTAAGGAGCGTTGCATATTAATGACTTCGTTGCCTCAGCCATTCAAAAAGATAAAATATTTGACTAATATACCATGTTGCGTAACTTCTGCAAAGACGATACCAAACTGCAATGCATAGTGCAAGGCAACAAACTGTACTTTAAGGCGAAGGAAGTGGCGTTGGCGTTGGGCTATGAGAACACCAAAAAGGCCATTAGAGACCACGTTTCTGAGAAATACCAGAAAAGATGGGTCGACATGCAAGGGGTCCCAAGTCGTTCCCCTTCTACTATTCACCCGCATTCCGTGTTTATCTCCGAGCCTGGTCTGTATCAATTGATATTCAGCTCCAGGCTGCCAAAAGCCGTAAAGTTTCAGGATTGGGTCTTTGAAGAGGTCCTACTCGCGCTGCGTAAGACTGGCAAGTATGAAATAGAGCGCCGTTTTGACAGTCCTAACAAGTTGGTCTTCAAAATAGAAAATGAATTCGACCTGCATAAAAAGGTGGTGGACTACATCCGCAGCTTTTACCCCCAAATGCTCGTGGCCCCTGGTCTAGGCGGACTGCAGGATTCGGATGGCAAAGGTATAAAGTGCTGGCAGAAAGGATATCAGCGTGGTCAACCCGACCTTCTTATCTTGAATGCACACGTGCGATACCGTGGTTTCTGCGTCGAGCTGAAGACTCCTAAAGGCAACGGGGTATTATCTGAGGATCAACGCCTGCTGCTGCAGCGGTATGAGAGGAATGGTTATAAAGTAATGATTAGCAACGATTACGACGACATTTGCAGAGCCATTACAGAGTATGCACAAGGAATGCGTTTACCATGTAGGTGGTGCTGCAAGAGCTTTAAAAGCGCGCAGACTCTAAGGACGCATTTAAAGATATTCCATAGAATATTTGACGTTTGAAGCTGTAAGGCAGATACACTGGAGAGACTTAAAGGAGGGTGTTACCTACGAAATAAAAAATTACGTAGCCTTTGAAGATATTGACAGGCTACCGTTGTTATTGGCGCATGAGGGTGTCACGTACTCCCTGTGGGCGCCGGATCGCGTCCGTTACGTCATCGAAGGACAGGAGTTCACGCATCTGAGGTCGTATGGCAGTAAGAGAGCCACGGATCCTAACTGGTCTCTGGAAACGTATGAGATTTCGAAGTCCGTCACCAAGGAAGGGCAACCCGTGTTGTATTACCTAGATGGCCCAAGTCGTGGATTTGTCAAGGAAGAGCTGCTCATAGTCCCCAAAGACTCAGAGTAGCGCTGCTCCACGCGCCCGAGTACACTCTAGGCACGTCAGTCTTACGTTACCTCTGCAATGGCCGCGTTTATTACTTATGCGATCCACGGAGAACTGCTGATCGTCATTTGGGTCAAACCTCCATAGTAGAGGTATGTTACATTTGGCACACCGCGCCCCTTTCTTATAGACGTCGTTAATGCATAGGTCGAACGTCATATTTTTTCCTTCGTCGTGCCGCTTGTAGCGAAGGAGTTTCTTAGCAATGTTCTCTTTGGCTACCTCCTCAGAGGTGCGATCGTAACGCAGTTTTTGACCCCAAGCTCTTTTCAACTGCTTAACATATTCTACGCGGCTAACGGCCGTATAAATTAGATTACTCCAACATAGCCGTTGATCTATTATCCACAGGGTCTCTCTTATGGTAATCCTCTGCGCGCTATGAATGGTTATACAATAACCCAAGCGCCAATCCGGGTGGGAGGTTATCTTTTCCACCTTTTCTACTGGCACACAAGCTTTGTCATGCGTTACCGCGCTTTGCAGTTGAATATTGGTGCCGGGCACGCAAACGTCTTTCCTCTGCATGCGGGTGTCGTGGGGTTTTTAACAGACGGGTACCAAATGCCCCGGGAAGCGTTCTTGGTGCACTCTGAATAGATCCTTTTGTATTCGGGATTGTGCTGCGCGCTTGCTACTCAATACCAAATCCCCCGGATGCCATGCAAGTAGAAAGTCGTCGTAAGACTTTGCCCTTACACGTTTGCGGAGAGTCTTGCATTGCTCGGCGTCTGTAAGACCCCTCAGTTCCGCGTTTAGCTTGCGTACTTGATCCTTGCTGCGGTAATCGGTGTCGACATACTCAGAATAGTCTACGAGATCTCTTAACCATTCGTGGGGTATTTCTCCAGCTATTGGAGGAGGCTGGCAGGGATCTCCGGCGAATATTACCTGACATTTCCCACGGAGAAATTCCACGAACTCTTTGAGGATTTCTAAAGGCACAGTACAAATTTCATCCCAAAGTATCACCGGAGGAATGTCGTGGATTGCTTCCGGTACCCATTTTTGGCCATTCCAACGGAAGAAGCTGTGGTACGTTTGAGCGTCGTGACCCATTTCTCGCAGTTCCCTTTTCAAACGATGCGTCGGCGTTAACACTTTTATCTTAGGAAAGAGTTCCAAAAAACGCGTCGTCTTACCGCTGCCTCCGGTACCGTACAGATAGGAGAAGCGTTGGTAAGATATCGGATCCTCTACGGAAGGCAAAGGTTCCTCAGTTGGTTCCACGCTACCGCGGAGACATTCTCCTTGATATTCTACGCGTTCTCTCCAAGCTTTAATCTCCTCATCTTTGACGCGCCATTGACCACTTTCCGCCAACTCATCTTCGGTGTAATGCTCTTTCGTCCTCTCCAAAACACATGGTTTCACATACAAAGAATCCGTAGCTACGCGTGGTACTTCCTCTTTGTCAAACCGCAGGAGCATTGCGAGGAGGTTAATATGCGCGTAAGAGAGCATGCTGGCACGCAGATGGTAATACTGTGGTCGATGGTCTTGGTAGTAACATAAAGCATTCCATTTACGAGTCTGCTCACCTTCTACTAAGTAGTCCCACTTCTCCACAGATACCATCGTTCCCTGGTCATGGGCACGTTTGATGAGGAAACTTAGTTCGCCTTCGTCCGTTATTAAACGTCGCTGCATTTGTTTCTCACCTTCCTTAGCGGCCTGGGTTAATTTACCTATGACAACGCGCGCTGTGGGGTTGTGCTCTGGTAACCATTTCGTAAAGGAGGAATGACATAGTATGGCTTCGTGTGCGGTGTATTTGAGCAACTTACGCTCTTCAAGGAATTTGAGGAGGGGTACGGGTATCCATTGCTTTTCCTGGAGATGCTTACCATACCACGCGTAAATTATTGGATGCAAGTCCTTTGCTAACTTCCACGTGGTCAATCTTACGAACCCCGTAGATGGGGCGTCGTAGTGGCCTGGTAAAGCTACGCGAAAGAACTGCGAGTCTGGATGCCCGTAACGGTCGTAATATTCCTTACAATCTCCCAAACCTTTGAAACTTGCGGGGTAACAATGTTTCATATCCAAGGAAACATACTCATCTTCGTCGTATTCCATATTCCACAAACCTCCATGGCCATGTTCTACACAGGCTTTGGCTATGTCTCCGAACTCCTTTGGGGTAGGTTTCCAACCATTCCATTTCTTCGCTGCTAGAAAGTCTAAGCTACGACTGCTTAGAACTTCTTCTGAAAAGTCTTCTCCTAAAGTCTCGCAGGCACTTTGAATGCGTTGATGTTCCATTTCAGGACGATACAGAGTACTATCTTGCGTCATAAATTGACTTCCTTCCGAATCCATCAACCAAATAGAATTCTCATGGACCAATTCTGCAAGTGGCGTGTTTTCGTAGATCTTTGTCTCCTTCTTCTTAGGAAATCTTAACTCTCTCCAAGCGTGTTCGTTGTGCTGGTAGATGACTATGGGAGCACCTCTACCTCCATACTTATGCGTACCAGGGTAAATAAACCCGTCCGTAATGTCTTTCACATGTATGCGCCTTTCTAACAGCACTTCTAACTTCTTAATGTTATCTATCGTCGCTCCGGCATTATGAGTAGCTTTTTCCCATTTTCTGATAGATTCTCTTCTCCTTAACGTAAGCTTACCACCTCTAGAGGAATCCTCGAAGAATTCTCTTACCAACTTTCCAACGCAGTTGCCGGGATGTCGCATTGGTTTGAGCTTCTTAACGTCTGGTTTCTTGATCTCATAAGCACCATAAATTACCACCGTAACTGGGTAGGCAACTTCATAGAACAACATATCCACGCCCACCAGCGCTCCTGGTCTCGTATGCTCATTCAAAACGAACAAGTTTTGCTTACCAGACGCTCTAATAGGATTCCTACCCTTTTCTATCGTCCAGTCACCATCTAAATACTTTATAAACGTCAATTCCAAACGGTAATCTCCTTCAGGCGTTAAGTCAATTATCCTCTCAGCTCTTTCTTCATCCATAGTTTCATCCGTATTTCCCTCCATAAATGTCGTGAAGGCGAAGTCAGCATCCAAACGATCCAACACCTGAGTTCGCAGTCTGCGCACAGTCTTGTTCCTAATGCTCCTGATAGCGTCCATCTATATCTAAGAAATATTTTAACCCTCGTTTGCGACCCTTAACACAGCAGCAGTAAGGGACATATCGTGCAACACGGGTTATTCCCGAGGCCGGCGTATTAACGTGAGCGCGGGGAATGCCCATGTAATTCCGGGGGGTGACCGCGAGTCCCCCTTACTGCTGCTACCCTACTCTCCCCAGTAAGGAAACAGCTCCTGTTTCAGATGATCAATTAGAGTGCGCTGAATGAATCTCACGAATGGTTTGAATGACACATTGTTTCTAAACGACCGCGATGGGGTCAGTCACAATTATACTTCTTTTCATTGAAAGAGCACTTAAAGTGTTGCATGAAGGGAAATATGGAAACCTTATCACGAATGCAATCTCTGATATCTTCATAGGGTTTCTTGAGAGGAAAGGCCAACTTGTCAAATTTCCCGATGGCCGTACCACACTCTACCTTCTTGGAAAAAGGCTTTGAGTCTTTCATTTGCAGTCACCCCTCCGCCGACCGCAACGGGGTTTCCACACGGATTGATCCACTTAACGCTATTGAATTGCACTGCGAGTAACATCTGACAGTCCAAATCGGGATCATATTCCCAAGATCATGACAGATTCTCCTAAAATCACGGAAAAATACAATGCCAATACACCCCGTTTTTCAGCGGAGTAACTACTCTGCCTAGTATGACCAGGAGGGTTGATTTAGATACCCCGTTTACAGAACCGTTTCAACTGCGAGACATACGTATCATTGTATGACATTAAAGAGAAAAGCAGGGAAAATATACGAGTTTCCCGAGAATGACCTTATTTGTATGCATCTGAGTTTCTTAAACGTTTTAGCATCAAAGACATTCTTTTCACAGCCATTCTACTTGGCCCATTGATGTTTTGCTTTGACATCATAGGTCACGTGACCTGCACAGCCTAGTCCTTAACTAGAGAAACATAATTACATACAAATTAACGGCATAACCCAGATTAACTCGTAAAGGCAATCAAATGCATCATTACCAATAACTCACAGATTACGTGCAATGCACTACGCATTCCATGTCCTCCGATGAATTCATCATCGATTCATAAAAAATAGCATTGTACAATGATGCGCAAATATGGAACTTCACTATACGGGTGACACGCTCATTCTAGCATTTGCAACACATGCATATCACAATCATTCTTTGAATCGACACGCCAAAGAGTTCACTCAAAGTAAAAATCAAATGAAAATAATACATTTCATAAAATCAAAATTTGGCATTCCAACTTATAGAATTCCACTGAATAAACTAATACTGACATAGTACTACTTTATTTAAACTAGCGGTTACACTTGAGCACTGTAGTCGTTCTGTGAACCAACTCGCCAAAGAATCCATTCCACAGTAAAAATTTCAGTGAACATAACAATACATAAGCACTGTAATCATTCTTCGAACCAACTCGCCAAAGAATTCATTCCACAGTAGGAATTTCAATTAACGTAGCAATACATATAAACCACTGTAGTCACTCTTTGAAGCAACTCGCCAAAGAGTTCAATCCACAGTATGAATTTCAATGAACATGGCAATATACATAACCACTGTAGTCATTCTTTGAACCAACTCGCCAAAGAATTCATTCCACAGTAAATGTTTCATTGAACATTGTAATACATAACCACTGTAGTCATTCTTTGAACCAACTCGCCAAAGAATTCATTCCACAATAAAATTTCAATGAACATAATTGCAATACATAACCACTGTAGTAATTCTTTGGACCAACTCGCCAAAGAATTCATTCCACAGTAAAAGTTTCATTGAACATTGTAATACATAACCACTGTAGTCATTCTTTGAACCAACTCGCCAAAGAATTCATTCCACAGTAAAATTTCAATGAACATAATTGCAATACATAACCACTGTAGTCATTCTTTGGACCAACTCGCCAAAGAATTCATTCCACAGTAAAAGTTTCATTGAACATTGTAATACATAACCACTGTAGTCATTCTTTGAACCAACTCGCCAAAGAATTCATTCTACAGTAAAAGTTTCAATGAACATAATTGCAATACGTAACCACTGTAGTCATTCTTTGAACCAACCCGCCAAAGAATTCATTCCACAATAAGAATATCAAATATCATTGCAATACATAACCAATGTAGTCGTTCTTCTAAACAACTCGCCGAAGAATTCATTCACAGTAAGACTTTCAAAGAAAAATCAAAATCACCTCCAAAGTTTCCTCCGCTTTTGGTGAGCAGCTGCTGGTTGTTCAAAATTCTGTTGGAATATTCCAACCGGCATATTCTGATCAGCGGGTACTTCTTCTGCCACATTTTCCTCCACTGGACGTTGCTCTGCCATTGTCCACGTGGGGCGTAGTAGAGAACTAAAGAGTCAGTCCAGCTCGTTCCGCTGGCAAAACTAAGCAAGAATGAGTGTATTTACTCGAGGCGCTTTTATCCTTGGTTTTCACCCACGTGACCTCCTTCTTGACAACGGTTGCTATCCCCCATGTTGGCGCTCATGTAAGTGTAAACAAATGCTTAGCGCAGAGCGCCAGAGGTAGAAAATCGAGATGGTTCTTTGCGTTGTTCCTGGCTGTGGAAGTAGAAGTGAACGAGATAAAGGCATTGGATATTATCGCATACCTTCAGTGATAACTAACAAAGGAGAGTTTGAGTGGATAAAAGCAATCGGTAGAGGCGACACGGACACAAAGCAAGTTCTCGCTTCCGAACGTGTTTGTGGCAAACATTTCGTAAATGGACAGCCAGCTCCTTACTGGAACAAGTACCACGAAGACTGGGTACCTACATTAATTCTCGGGAAAAAGAAATACGGAACTAAAATCAACTTCGAAGCTCAAGCTAAGAGAGACGAGAGGTCAAGGAAGCGGGAAAAGCTTGCACGCGAACGCCAAGAACGTGAATCAGCTGAGAAACGACAGAAGCTTTACGAAAGCAGCCTTCCTGTTGTCGAGATCGACTTTAGCCAGTCAAGCTCCTCTAGAACGTTTGAGGGAAGTCAAGACAAAGGCGAAGAGGGGCTGAACGAGGAAACATTGTTTGCAGATGTGATCGTGACCGAAGGCGAAGGTGAAAACAGAAAGGACGCCGGTTGTCAAACGACAAGTGACACGACTGAGTACCAAGAGGCAGAGTGCCAAACTACAGAGTTTGAGTACATGTTTCAGAAAAGCAAATACCAAGCACCCAGCAAATATTTCTTTGAATCTGATGAGAAGGTTCGTTTTTACACTGGACTGCCTTCACAGGAAGTGCTTATAGTTGTTTTCAATCATGTTGTCCCATATGTTACTCGACAGACCCAGTCACTAGACAGATTTCAAGAATTTGTGATCGTTCTTATTAAACTCCGGCTGAATCCACCGTTACAGGATCTTGCATATCGGTTTGCTGTAGCAGTATCTACCATTTCCAGAATATTTTTCCACTGGGTTGTTGTGGTGGATGCCAGATTGTTGCCGTTTGTTTACTGGCCAGACAGGGACCAACTCTGGAGGACCATGCCTCAGTGTTATCAATACGCACTTGGTAAGAAAACTACTGTTGTTATCGACTGTTTCGAAGTCTTTATCGAAAAGCCGTCCAATTTGCTAGCTAGGGCGCAGACATTTTCAAGCTACAAGCGTCACAATACCATCAAGGTTCTTATAGGAATAACTCCACAAGGAACTATTTCTTATGTGTCTGAAGCCTGGGGAGGTCGTGTTTCTGATAAGTTTTTAACCGAGAATTGTGGTTTCCTGGAAAAGCTAATTCCAGGAGACATGGTTATGGCAAACAGAGGTTTTACAATTACTGAGTCTGTTGGACTTATGCAAGCAAAACTGGTAATCCCAGCTTTCACAAAAGGAAAGGCTCAGCTGGACCCAGTGGATGTGGAAAGAACAAGAGGTATTGCAAATGTAAGAATACACGTTGAGCGTGTTATTGGGCTACTACGAAGAAAATACACTATTTTTCAGTCAACCTTGCCCACAGATTTCCTGATCTGTAATCACAGATACTCTGACCGACACACCCCTTTGGTAGATTCCATGCTAAGAGTCTGTGCTGCTCTTGTGAATTTTTGTCCTCCAATTGTACCTTTTGATTAGCTAAACTGAACACTGTTAGGTAATACAGTATTTGCTGTTTCTATGGTTTAAAGAACAATCCATAACCACCCAATGGAAGCCTATTTTGTCTTATATTGCAGATTCTTTGACTTATTGACGTATCTTACAAGAAAATAGAACACAAAAGCAGTTGACCAAACCCTAAAAAATGAAACATCCTTCCATGGTTAAGTCATGCATATTTTCTTTATGGGTTGACTGAATGATGAGCACTGGTGGGTCCAGGGAGGATTGCCACAGACCCCCTCCCTAAGGGTATGCTTTCGTAAGTGAAAGCCATTTTGTTGTTCAATCAATCACTACTAAGAGTGAAAATAGGCAATGTATGGTTGGGAATGGAACCCATCTTTGCAAAATTCTAGACCCCACACCTTAAGGAAATAAGGTGGAACGTTTCATGTGTAATTTGGGTGAAATAAGTAGCATAACCAGCTTCACAAGAGAGGTTTTTAAGGACAGTATGACAGTCATTACAATTCATACTGATTTCTCAAATGGTACACCCCCATAACAATTTAAAAGGAAATGGCTAAATTTGTGTGGCTATTTAGAATGGTTTTATTATTTTTTTCCAAGCAATTATTTCCAACTCTTGCAAAAGAAGTTTGTCAGAAATCTGCCTGAAAAAATTGGTGCATGCAAACCAGTGTAAAATGTTTAAAATAAGGTAAAAATCCTAAATTGTATATTATCGCATTGTATAATCCCAGAAAAGAGCTATTAGAATACCTCCAGCACAGAGGGAATGGGAAATTCCAGAGGGCTGTAACTGTGTGTGTTGGGAGGAGTAAATATACCCCTTATTTGCCATGCATGAATGCAAATTTCAATAAGAATGATATGGGAGAGATCTTTAGATCAACTGGTCCTGTGTTGGGGGTATAAATATTTTCTGGAATCATACATTCCGAGAAACTGATCCTTTTTTGATAAGATAAACACATTTTGATAAAAATAAAAGGCCAAGGTGATCATATTCCTGTCTGTGTAATATGTATAATTTTGTAAGAAAGGTATTGGCTACATCTAAAATGTAGGGAACAAGATTATTTTTCCATTTCTCAGACATGATGCTAAGTGAGGCCTCATGCTGGATACATCAAAATTTACAATTATTGGATCTTCTCCATAGACTAAACAGGTAGAAAATGCAATAGTAAAGACCCCACAATCACTCCCATTGTTTTGCTGCTGCACTGGCATGGGATTGAGAGCTACCAATTGGCCCCCTAGTAAGTCATTTGTCTGTTCCTCTATTTCTTGACTCAAAACAGAGCCAGTATAAAGACTGTCATACAGATTAACATGTCCAGGTGCACATCCAATTGAGCTCACACACACCCAATGGCTGTTTCCGGTATGGAGGATTTGAACAAACTCACCAGTAACAATGTTAAAATTCCTAACTGGGCCAAGTGTAGGTCTTTGAAAGCCTTCAATTGCTTGATTCTCAGACTGGAGTAGAACCTGGGCTTGGTGAATTATATCACAATCTAACCACCCAGTAGGACTAGTGATCAAATTAAAATGGGATTCTGTTAGCTTTGCTAAAGGACTGGTTTTATCAACTTCACCCTGTGTGACTTTGGTGAGAACAATGTCATTTCCATCCTCACTGTTAGAGGAATATATGGAAGAAGAACAAGTGGTAGCTTGGGCTGGGGTAGCTTTTTTGCATGCAGAACATTTCCATGTTGTGTTGTGATTGTTGGGCATCCTTTTGTAATTTAAACATGCCAAATGAAAAAACTTCCCATTTTTGCAGTTTGTGCCATGACACTGTACTAATTTGTCTGTTATGGTGGGTTTGGACTTGCAGATGCAAATTGTTCCACATTTCATAGCTGCTTCATTTGATGTAGCAGGTGGTGCCTTTCTATTACCCTTTTTCCCTCTCTGGAACTGAGGAAGCCTACAGCAGTGAGGGCAGTACCATGCATTTGGTATTCCCACATTGGTGATAGATAGACAAGAAGGGTGAAATTCTTTATAAGGACATTCCACATTACTGCAGACAATGCTTTTCTCCTTCCTTTTCAGTCTACAGAAACAGATTGCATCCTTTTCTGCTAATTTCAGTGGTATTGTGCAGCGACGCGTGTACCATCGTCCCAAGATCTCAGGGAGAATGCACATTCTCCAAACAGTTTCCAATTTGGGCAAAACAAGGTTCCAGTGTTGCAAATCTGGGTATATTCTTTGTATCATCAAGTGAAAGTTGTTCATTTTGTCAATGGCACATACCACAAAGTCACAATAATTGACATTTGGCACTGTAAACAACTGCTGCTGTATTTGAGTATAGTAGCTGTGACCTTTCTTCAGCTGAAAATGACCATTAACCTTTTCCAGGCAGGAGCTCTTGTGTTTGATGTAGTCTTCAAAATTACCATCTTTAATGATGATGGGGCACTTCACTTCCCCACATCCATTCCCACAGCATTCACAAGATAACAGGAAATCAGGTGTGGCATGAAGAAATCCCTTATCCTTGTTTATAAACATTCCTCACTTTTTTACTTCTAAGTTAACATGGTTTTCTCTTAAAGATGCTTCATATGCCTTTATGGCATCACTTTCAAGATTTTGACCATGTTTAGTTGCAGCACTGTTTAATTTATATAGGCTCGGGTAACAAATTGTCTTAATCAAGGACTGCGAGGGTTGTGCAAGGTTGGTGTGAAATGCAGCATGGCTTACAGACGCACCAATTCTGCCCGCACGGTGTCTATAAAATCCCGAACTCTTAGCCTGAGCTCGTGTGTTCATTTCCACTTTGTTTATGTGTTCATCGGAAATGTTTAGTGTAACCTCAGCACACATTTTCATAAGTTCTGGGTACTGAAGGTCAAGATATTGTTTGAAATAAATCTGAAATGATTGGGAGAGTGCGGCATTCATCAATAAATTGGTCGGCATATGAATCGATTAAGCTCAATGCTACTGCTTTGATCTTGCAATTATTGAGCTGGGCATAAACCCTCTGAATTTCCTCATCCGATGGACTCGCATTCGACGCAAATGTTTGTCCAGAGCGTTCATTTCTGAGGTTGTCCTTCCCCTTATCCACAGTATTATGAGGCAGTGACTCAATTTTCTCGTCCAGAGATTTTTTCAGCAACCGCGCTGACGAGAAGTCGATATCTTTTACCCTCGAGTATGGTACTTCATTTACATACGTAGGTAATATCCACGAGCACTTTACTTGAGTGCAAGCAAGTCTTCCTTGAATCCGTGTGATGGCTTCTAAGTAGAAAAGAACGCACGCTACATGAGAGCATGTCTCTCCCAGTCCTGCCTTACAGTTTAAGCAATGTGCTGAAGCAACGGTACCGTCTTTCTCTGTGATGACCCAAATATTCACTTGCGGAGCGCCCATGGTTTGCGAATGTCGCACTTTAGCAACAACCAGGAATTTACACGCGATTTCCTTTCCTCTAACTGATGCGACAAAACCAGAAACCATGTACTTGTAAGCTTCTAAACCTTTGAATGCCTTGAATTGGTCTTTTGTGTAGTGGCTTGTCTCTAAAACTAAGTATGAAAGCAAATCTGAGACTTCGACAGGGGGCAAACATTCTGGACTGAATTCCTCGCTCGGTAAAGCTGCAGGATCCACTCCTATAACGGAAATCTTCCTTAAATACCGCTCTTTAACGTGGTTTTCTAGACCTTTGGCGTAGTCAGAGAGAACTGGTATCCTTTCCAGTACGTCTTCTAGAAATTCCGGATTTGGATCTTTGGAAGTGTCCATGAAAAGTAAATTATATTCGAAAGCAAATGGAACACTGTAATAGAAATGGCTATAATTTACATGTGATATCACGCGTTGCATGAGCACCAACATGGCGGAAGTGTTAATTTGCATAACCTTGTGACGTCAGCTGAAAACCAAGAATAGCCAATCCGTGGCGTTATTCACGTGCACATAAATATGCAGTAGTGCTAATGATCGATTATTTTGAGTTATTTCATTGTCGCATATCATTAGGAGTATTTAGGATAGTAAAACTAAAACTTACCACATGCATATTCGATTTCGTAAGTCGGGATTTTTGTAAGTCGGGATTTTCGTAAGTCGGGATTTTTTAAGTCGGGATTTTCGTAAGTCGGGATTTTCGTAAGTCGGGAATTTTGTAAGTCGGGATTTTTGTAAGTCGGGATTTTCGTAAGTCGGGATTTTCACGCTAATAACTCGGGATTTTTCAAAAAAAGTTGCTCGTTTATGAGTGGCCCTTAACGGACTCCGTAGTTCATAATTGATTCAAGCTCTTGGTTGTCTTTAGAAGATGCAAACAAACTGGTATCGTCGGCAAAAAGTCTAAAGGAAAGTTTGTCGGAGGAGTAAACAATGTCATAAAAATAAAGAAGGAATAATAAAGGTCCCAGCGTACTTCGTTGTGGTATTCTTGTGGTATTGTTGTGGGAGTCTCGGAATTCCTGTTTATTCAAAGTCATACCCTGATCTGCAAGAGGCGTCGCTGTGAGCCACGAACTCGCACCCTTGTTTCTTAATTGATTGACTGACTGTAACACATTCGGCGCAAGGGTGGCATCAATACTCTCCATTTTCGACTTCGCATACGCCATTTTGACAGATTATGGATGTCGTTTATCTCTCCTGTAGATTTCTTGCTTGCCACCATAAACGTGCTCTGCGTTGGTATAGATTCTGAGTGCGATGCTGTTATTGACGTAGACGCAGCAAATTGCTGTGGGGCTTCGTGTCGTAGGTCAGGTAGGCCCAATCCCCCTTGTGCCGGTGTCAGGGTGACAAGCTGACGTAACTCGCTAGGCAGGGGCTCCGTTTGGCCAAACAATGTTGGAAGGAGCATGTCATCAATCGCCTCTTGTAATGGATCGACATACTCTCCGAACGACTCAATCGTGCGCATAAAAAAGTAAACTAGGACTTGTAGCATGAGGAGCTTAAGCCCTGAAAAAAATGATATGCTAATTGGCTGAGGGTCGATTCAATGGCGTATTCGCTATCCTTACTTGGTAATTGGTTGTTTCATTTTGTTGGTTTACAGGATTTTTGTCCATGTTTGGATTGTGGCTTGCGGAGCTTTAGTCTGCTGCGTTAAATTGCATGGAGGCATCCTTCTTGTCCACTACGTTGGGTTGTTTATTAATGCACACGGTACTTTTGATCCCTTTCGAACTAATAGTTGACGCGATTTTTGCTGGAACTTTATATATTTGCTTCTTCTTTCTTTGAGATCTATGCTCAGTACATGTGTGTAAGAATATGAATATCTATATACATCTGGTTACAAAACTACTATCTGATTACATGAACATTTGCGTCACACACTCTAATGTTTACATAAAGACTTAGTCACAAAATGCCGTACTAGTTTTGTGTCTCACACCAACAGTCTTGTTCTCCGATGATCTGGAAGATTTCTTTTCTTCTGCAAGGCGTGCTTGTTTTTGTTTTTTCCAGTTTCTTTTTAAACGTTCTAATCGACTTCAGTTAAGTTGTTCTTCACTTTTCATGATATTAATATTTAAACTGATCATCAAGCACGAAGTTAATATTCTTCGATTTCCGATATCTTAGCGACCAATGATGTGTTTTTACCCTTAGCTAAGGTGTTTGGGATAAACTAAGAAACATAGAATGTCATTCTTTAATTTCCGGTTATAAATAGCAACCAATGAAATTCCTTCTACATTTGGCAAATGTCTGAGAATAACTACGATAAAGCGTCCTTTCTTACAACGAACTCCAGACCGTAAATCAAAACTACTGTTTCACTACAAAAGAATTAATCTGAAGATGCCACTGAATTCCGAAAAACATACAAGTCAAAACTAGAGAGAGAGAAATCTGTAGATGGCAGTTCTACTTGGGTACTTGTATACCTGTAGGGCTGAGCACAACTTTGATTGCGCCCAGTTGGGGTTGTTACATGCAGTGATTGCAATAAACTTATGAAAATGTCAATGAGAAATCTCGGCACCAATTAAAGACAACACATAAATTAAGAAACTTAAGAAATCTAAGAAAATCAAGCAATCATAGACCGGATGCGAGACTCGCGCGCGCTGGTGTGGGGCTTGGCGTGTGGACGGGGGTATCTGGCGTGATTTAAAGTTGCGGATCGCGCCGGATCTTTTTTTCTTTCGCGGGTTGGGCCTCACATTTGGGGTGGGTTTCGCATTTGGTCTATGGCTGTATTGGATGTAAATCACGGCTGTTTCAGTGTATGTATGATTTGAGATGAGATAAAAAAATATAAAAATAAATAAAAACTTAATTATGTTTTTGCAGCGAAAAAATTAAGTTAAAACATCGAGTTTTCGAACTTCACGATGCATGGACGTGAAGTCAGAGAACTCGATGTTTTAACTACATTTCTTCGCTGCAAAAACATAATTAAGTTTATCACTAATATGAAGATATCCAGCAATATAACAATTTTAGATTTCATTTCAATATAAATTGCCGGAAATAGTATACTAATTAAATAACTATTTCACGGGTACAGTGTGTGGCCCAGTATCCTGCCACTTCAGCTAAAAATCGCTTTAACTCCCTTTTAATTAAAAGCTAATGCATTGAAACCCGACCAAATTATGAATCAATTATCCTGCAACATAATAAGAACAAATTTGTCGTTTGTGTCCTTTGTCTTTGGTTTGCACCGCAGTTTTAGCAAAGTGGTTTGGAGATCCAGTATCCTGCCACCTGGTCCAGTATCCTGCCACTGGACACGGCTTAAAAACGCGTGATTGGTTGATTCGAAATATTAACTGAGGATGCGCAGTGTGGTTTTCCGCTGAATTTAGCGCGGGCGGTCAGTTCAAAATGGTGGACGAGAAAGAATTCTTGTCGAGCGCTATTTTTTTCCGAAAATCGAAGTTTTTTTACTAACATATCTGGATTAAATGCCGTAATTGATCAAGAAAACAAGTCAGATGAGTATCTTGATTTTATGTGAATGGTTAATTGTATTGTTTTCAGTCTTACTCGGACAAAAACAAGTCATCGAAGTGTATGTATTTGAATAAAAAGACAGCGAAGAAATGCAATTATTGCGCCGTTATTCTAAGTCTTTTCCTAAGTTCTGACCTATAAATGCTGCTTGATTGTCAAGATAATAATGTAAATATAGTCGTGAGTTCTTTAAATTTGAAAATATGTGATCAAAACTATAGATGAGCATGCTTTACTCCGACTATTTTGTGTTAAATCTGTTCAAGTGGGTTGCTGTAATTCGATATCGTGTGTTAGATTCCTAGATAATTCTTCCTTTTAGGTGTTTCTTGGCGAAAAACAAATCGTACAAAGGGAATAATCATCATTGAACTAGTTTGAAAGCTTACATGAACCTCCCATTGACAAACAGCATTTTTTTTCGTGAGAAAAAGATTTTTTTTTTCAGGAAAAGGGTTCTTATTATTCTCATTATTAGCAATGAATTAAATGCTACTTCATTTGTGTTTGCATGGCAATCTTACTTTTTTCATTTAATTTTGATATCTCTACAATATCAATGAAGAAGTTCTTAATATTTATGTTAAGTTGATATGGGAGAATCTCTCTTGTAAAGTACTCAGTTTGATCTTCCTCATATCTTCAGTCAGTTTAGCCAGGCTGTTTTTTTCCTTTGACTTTAAACATTTGAGTCATGCACAGGAGAATATTAAAACAACTAAAAAATAATAACTTTTAAAACTGTTTCCACTTAATGTTAGTGCTGCATTTATAGTTAAGCAAAATTTGTTAAGGTTCTGAGTTTTATCAAAAACCTGTTATAATCAGGTACTCCTCTAGATAAGCACAATGAAACAACATTAAGAATCTTTGGTTTTATCACATCTGTGTTTAGTTTAGATATAATGAAATTATTCATCAATGTGATACTAACTAGAAAGCCCTTTTCATATGGTATAATTTGCACTTGCTTTATTTTGGGTTCACCCAAAATGCTAATTCCCTCCCAGTGTAGTAGTGTTTCATGTATACATCAGATTCCTTATTTTTGTTAGTTAATTCAATTGTATGTTGTTGGTTGTAAAGGTAAGTGATCTCAGCATTATATTTGCATTGTGTATTTCATCAGTCAACTTTCATAACAGCCTAGGGTAGTTTTAATCAGTAGTTTTGCCCTGTTTTTATATTTAGTGCGCCTAGTGGCCTGTGTTGTTTGTTATAGATCATAATAATTAGAATACATTTTCTCCTTTCTGAGAATTGAGAATTATGATATTACCAAAATTAAAAACCAAAGTAAATAGATTTTCCATCTACCAAGATACAATTTTTTTAATAGAGTAAAGGAATATACTGTAAGCACCCTTATGATACACAATTGCAAATTTTAATTAATAGGCCTTGGAAAAATTCCTAAAGACAATATTGGGTTTTTTCATGTTCTTATTTTTGCTAATAGTTATTTTCCCCTCTCATTGCTTAATAAATATATACCCCATCTTCCAATTTTCAACTGTTTTGATACACTAAAATACTAAATATTAGGATGGTTGTTAGGAGTATGATTGTATCCCACCCATAAAATGATTAAATCACTCTGGGTATACCTTCAGGGTAATTGGTTCATCGTTAATTCCTTTTGTTGAATCAGTTTTCAATTCTAAACCCAGAACTAAAATGTTCCGTATGAGTGATATTGAGGGTGAGACTTTTGTTGTAAAAATATTTTGAAAATATAAGAAAAGAAGTTAGTTTATCAATTCCATTGTATGTCTAATAAAATTAATGATAACCACTTTCAGGTTATGATTGTTCTATATAGCATTGTAACAATTCCTTCTGTCTAACACCCTCAAGATGCAGAATAGCTAGGTTAAAGCTATAGTAGAATATTCCAGCACCCAACTTGTGATGAAAGATGATACATAAAGGGCTGAAATGGTTTGACATTGAAAACTTCTTTAAAGTTTTATTATGAAAATAGGTAAACCCAAACCTAGTTTTTGAATCAACAAGATTGCCAGAATCAGGAAAAAATTTCACTATTAATATTTTCTGACATTTCAGATCTAGTATGTCACTCAAAAATGATTCAATAAAACAAACTTTAGATTTAAAAAAAAAACAACAACAAAAAAGTCAGTTTTGAAATTTCGCAGAAAAATGTGAAGCCTATTCAGTGCAAACTAAAAGACAATCCTCCAATATCTTTGCCGAGTTTTTGGTAAATACCCTTTAACTAAAGACTTGAACTTGGGTAAGTCGAGGATCAGAGATACATAAAAATGATTTTTCAAAGTAAAAGAAGATATTTATCCTTCGTATCACAACATTTCATCATTGACTAAAGCTTTTATCCTTAGTCTTAGCGCTCCTCTAAACCAGCTCTTCGAAACAGGTGTCTCCTCGTCCACGAATACGTTTTATCACGAAGAACTTTTTTTCAAGTACTAGTAACTACATCTGAAGAATTCCAATGAAATAAATTTATGTTAAAATCTAATATAGATTACAATTGTCCCAGTTGAGCAAGCAATAGTTGATTGTACTATTAATATGTCTTACTTCGACTATTTTATTACTTTGAAAGGGAAAATCTAGCACGGCAGAGTTTCAAATTCAATGGCCATTTGCAGTTACTTACAACAGATATTAATGAGTAAAAATATCATGATTTTAAGCTCATCTCTGTTGATCTGACCTTATTTTTGACTAAAACGTAAACATGACCTACATCAATTTGTTTCACAATTGTCGACTTTTGTACCAAAAAGTAATTTAGCGTATCTCGATAACCATCATGTTGACCTCATTCTAAACATCACTGCCACCCTCTAAGTACTTTTAAAATTACACTATGACTGATCAATTAGATATTTTGGTTGCCAGTAAGCTGTAAAAATTATTCAAAGTCGCAGGTTTTTGAAGCACGAATACTGCTAGAGCGTCCGCCATTTTGTTTTTGGGATTTTCGCGCATGCGCACGCGTTTTTAAGCCGTGTCCTGCCACTGCCACTAACCGTGCGGTTTATTGAGATCCCTGTATGGCGCGCCGTTTGTTTCAAAATTATTAAGTCCTTCCACATAACAAAAAACATCTTGATATACTTCTACTGCTTTGGTAGGCAGTTTCTTGACCACAAATGCTTATCTTTTTTATTCTTTTCTGACGTCTTTCCTGTTCTTGACACCTGTCAGGAGATTCTTTGAAAAACAACTCACCCCGTGATATACACTTTTGCCGTGATATGCACTTTTTCCGCGATATGGCACTTTTGTCGTGATATACACTTTTTGCCGTGATATACACTTTTCAGTACCGTGATATACTTTTCTAGCTTTGATATACACTTTTGCCGTGATATACACTTTTGCTCTGATATGCACTTTTGCCGTGATATACACTTTTGCCGCGATATACACTTTTGCCGCGATATACACTTTTGCCGTGATATACCGGCACATTTGTCGTGATATACACTTTTTTGCCTTTATATACACTTTTGCCGTGATATACACTTTTGCCGTGACATACACTTTTGCCGTGATATACACTTTTGCTTTGATATACACTTTTGCCGTGATATACACTTTTGCTGTGATATACACTCTTTGCCGTGATATACACTTTTTGCCGTGATATACACTTTTTTGCTTTCATATACACTGTTTGTCGCTTGATAGACATGGCCAATTGTTCTTGTAAAACGCAAATGTTGCGAAGAAATGACTTTCGCGGCATATATTAATGTTGGCTTTAATCTGCACGCTGTGGTATACTATTTTCAATTTAACGCCAGTATACCATTTGGGAGTGAATGGCTTTATTCTTATTTCATTAGCCGTTTATGTGTCGCAATATCATGCATGATTATTTTTATGGAAAGAATATATACACAGTCTATTTTCGAAAAATAGAAGATGATCTATATTAAATGATTGGAAATGAAAATGATTATACGAGATTATGAACTTTATGTTCGTTTCATCTCGTACTTTTCAGTCACGAAAATTAAATCTTAATTGTAGGTAAACGATTTGCAGTGCTTAAGAAGCGATAACAACAACAACATTAAAAGTAGTAATAACAATGACAACATAAATAGGAATGACGCCATCAAGTTAAATTTTTATATGTTATCATGTATAAAAATTGTTTCTAATACATCTAAATACGCGGACGAGGACACTAAATCTGCGTATCTTCTCTTTGTACTTCTTCAATGTCATCAGCATATCTCGGCAGATGACTGGCTGCTGCTACAACATCACTCTCTTGGAGTTCGAGGAGCTCTCGCAGAGAAGCTTGAAGAGGAACTCTGTTCCTAGCCTCCTCGATGGTTTTTTGCAGAAGAAGACGCATGAGGCGGGCATTCATCATTGACCTCTGCTGCTCTGTGGTTTTTTCTTGTATTATTTTGGCCACGTTAATATTTGAGGCAAGATTATACCCCCTTTCTTTCACACGTTGCCTGAAAATCTTTCCAACCTCTTCTATCGTGTAATCAGGGAAAACAATTTTACGGTAAATACGAGATTGTAATCCCATATTTACTTTAAGGAATTGGGTCATCATCTTTTCGTAGCCAGCAAAAATCATGATTGGGTCACCGTTTTCCATTACTGACATCAACCCCTCGATGGCTTCCGTCCCAAAATCCTTCCCCCCTGCTGTTGGTATGAGGCTGTATGCCTCGTCCACGAAAAGGATGCCACCACGTGCTTCGTCTATCTTGTCTTTAGTTTTTTTTTTTTGTAGTGGATCCCAGGTACTGGCCCACTAGATCTGACCTTTGGACCTCGACCACTTTTTTCTTCTTGATTTTCTTAATGCTATACAGCAACTCTGAAGAAAAGAAAGTAGAGCAGGATTGTGTTATCTGCTTATTTGTTCGTCGTTCGTTCGTTTTTTCTTTGTTTCTTTCTTTGTTTCTTTCTCTTTTTTTTTTTTTCTTTTTCTTTTTAAGTAGGTAAAACCAAGATGCATAGTTAATCTAGTAAAGAAATATTTGAGGGGGGATCCAGGGGCTGTTCCTAGGCGCACCGGACACCCCCAAAAATGTAGGCACAAAATAAGTCAATGAAATTAGCAATATTGTTGACGTCATTTTGGACATCCCCCTTGCAAATTTCTGGATCCCCCTGTATTAGCCTGTTCTTTTGCGGGATATTTCTCGATGCAGCACGTCTTGCGAAAGTGGTTTTGCCTGTACCTGGAGTTTCAGCAAATACCAAATGTAAGGGCGTGTTTTCTACAACGTTGTGGCCCAGCATGCGCCTTCTGTCATTCTGCACCTGGGTCTTGGTGAACCGCATGAACTGTTCTTTCAGGTTTGTCAGACCAACGAACTCTGGCTTTTTCAATGTTGTGGAGGATTTCCTCGTGACGTACTACAATAGCAATGCATTTGCAAAAGTCTCCATCAATATATCAATATTAGATTCAGCTGAAACGGAGGATCGTAATGTGTTTACCTCTTTCTTCGATAATTACACAGTTGTTATCTGACCCAACACTAATTCACCGATGGTTTTGGAAAAAAATTCAATTAAATTGTTAGATAAAAACGTTCTCCTCCAGCATTGGAAGAAAGTGGGTAGACAATATCAACAATAATTAACAATTATTTGCCGAAGGCGAAGAGAATATCGGTGAATTTTTGGCGAATAATTGTTTTAGCATATGCCAACTTGTGTACAGAGTAACTTATTTTTTATATGCAATAATTCAATTAAAAACAAACAGTTATAAAAACAAACAAACAAAAATCTTATATTTTATCACCTTTGTTTTGTTATTTTACATAATTTTTAAAAGGACGACCTTGAAAGACGTTTAGGTCATACTTCGTTGCCTTTTCAGTATTAAGGGCACTCTGCTAAATCCAGCTAGTGGGAAATGTAAAAAAACTTTAGGTGACAGGGCTTTTCAATCTGCGGCCCCTAAACTGTGGAACGCTCTTTCTGTTGAAATCAGGAATGAACTGTGTATCAGGAAATTTAAATCACTTGTCAAGACATACCTTTTTAAATTAGCTTTTACTTAGAATTTTATACATCTTTATTGCTATTTACTATATATTTTATTTATTTTATATATTTATGTTATTCAATACTATACTATATTATGTTATATCTATATTTCTTTTTATCCAATTTATTTAATTGAATGGCATAGTTAATTTCTGCGCATATGAACATATTCACATGAAATGTGCGCGTTATAAATATATTATTATTATTACCACCACCACCACGGGAAACCAAAATCACGGGAAACGTTACCATGACAACCAAACTCACAGCTATTCATAGGATCAATAGAGCTTGGTTAGGGCTTTGATCTGGCCAGGTATGACCTATTAGCCTGGTATCCGAAAGGAGCGGCGTAGTTAAGAAGTTCAAGTCCAGTTAGCATATTGCAGAATCATGGTGGATATGATTTTTAAGTTGAGTACAAAAAGGTGCATGTCCAGAAACTTCACATAGGGTTAATCAATTGAAGCCATCTTATGGCAAGTGATTATAGTTGCCGAAACTTGCACAGTGGCAAGTTGGGTTGCGCAATCGATGACGTCATAGCCGAGATAAGTAATTTATCTGTAAATCTAGTCTAAAAAACCGGTGGTCTTCCCACAATCATAAATGTTTTGTTCAGAATGGCAAAGAATCATTTAGAGAACTCAGAGGAAAATTAAGGATGATTTAAGTTAATGCATCAAGAGTATGAATATGGAGTTCATTTGTTTTCATTGTTAAGCTGTCAGCCATGGGAAATTTTTGAAAATCAAAATTCTAAAATTAAAAAAAAAATGTACAAAAGCAGCGACATAATTTATGACGGGGTTTACTGAGGCACTACTGACCGGTCAGGGTCTCACAAGAATACTTTTTTTTTGTCTTTTATGTATAATATAACAATTGAAACAGCAATTTTATTATTGCTTCGTTATTACTCAAGGGAGCATGCGGGAAAATGCAGTTTTAATTGTTAAACATATACTTTAAAAAATTGGGAAATGGGAAAATTGATTGTATAATTAATTGTTGATCGCACACGTAATATTTTAATATTTTATATTTTTACTTGGAAACAAATATCAGTGCATCATTAAGCTCGGTGGGCTTACTTTGTCACAAATACATCGATTATAGTTGATTTTATAATTTACCATCTTCTGTATGATCGCTATATAAAATGGTATACAATATCATATGATTTTACATATCATCCTCTGCATGGTAGCTACATAACAATGGTACAACTCATGTGGGTAAAAGTTAATTGATGCTAAATAAACTATTGCACTTTAAAGAAAACGTTTTATTAGCTATATGTAGATATATATCATACTACTTTTTTTCTATTTGATAATTTCGACGCATATGCTTTACCTTTTGGTAGGCACGTTCAGTACCCTCCCTTTGAGTTATTTCAAAGGTTTCCTTGTTATTAATTAGTTTTCGGATAATCATATCTCTCGTGGGCACTTTCACGCTGGTGATTTCATTCCTGCAGACATCTTCTATCTTCTTAGTGTCTGCTATTGACCACTGGCGCCTTTTGTAGCAGATCGAGGATCGTCCAACATCGGCGTTTTCTGATGGTGGTATGACATCCGAACCCTTCTCAGTTTCCTGGAATGACTTCACGTCCACTTCAGGTTCATCCTTTTCATCTTCAGCTTCGAGTTCCAAGGCTTTTTCTTCTAATTTGCCATCCATTAAAGTGGTGATCGTGTCATGGGCATCAGAGGCTGCCTGCATCTTATTTATTAAGTTGTAGTGGCGGTCGGCTGTTGCTCGCGAATGTCCCATCTTGCTTGCGAGTTTGTTTTTCTCTGGAGAGCTTAAACCCCTTGTGTTCGTAACAATACAGTGCCTGATCATGCTTGAGGAAAAGCCTGATACACTCTCTTCTCGCAGACAACCAGTCTTGGCTACAAACTGCTTCAAGGCATGGTGCACATGCGAGTTAGTATAAGGCGATCCGGTCGAGTTTAGGAACATGGCATCCGTCTCAGAACCATCTTTAATCAGCAGTTGTCTGAAGTACTTGATGTACCTGATAATCATCAGGCGAAGGTCATTTGAGAAGTTAAGGATTAACCCCCCTAACGTTTTGGTCGTCTTCTGATTCGAAATATGTATAGTCCATTTGCCATCTACAATTTTACCGTCGTCGAAAGTGGCGAGGCTTATCTCGGCACAAGGCCCTGCTCGATTGGCATTTTCTGTATTTATCAGGAAGATTAGGTAGTTTCGCACATTCACAGCATCTTCGGGGGTGAGACTGTAATTGCTGGTATGCATGATCATCTCTCTCATTTCTGGGCTCTTCGCTTAACAACAGCTTTGGCATTGAATCCGTCATCCTTGCCTTTTGGAAGGACTGCAATCTCTTTTCCTGTGCGGCAAAAGTGGTGAGCTCTCAGAGTTGATATAAGGAAGTCGGCTCGAGAAAAGAGGCTTGGCTCCCTGTCCTCAGTGACAATTTGCTCCATCATTAACTCGTTTATATACTTGGTACATAGTTGTGCCCATTCCTTGTCACGCATTTCGGAGTATTCATCACTGATTTGAGCAGGACTGCAAGCAAATAGGTCATTCATTTTGGTGAACTTTAAATTGACGTTCGAATATGCTATGAGAAAAATTATTTGCATTAGTTATACCATATGACAAAAGTAAGACCTCGGTGAATTATCGTATGGAATTTATTTTTTAATTCTGTATTTAATATTCCAGACAACGAACCAACTTGTGGTATATATTAGTAAACTGCAAATACTTAAAGCAACACCTGAGCCTCTATCAATGTTATGTTACACGGCTAGCACGTGGGATCTAACTATGTTCGTTTAAAGAGTTTAAAGGGCTAAGTCATAAACATAATCGGTAACGCAATTCAATTAACTAAGCTAAAGGATACCTCAACAAATGTAAGAATAATAATCTGATTAATCATAACATATGTATCGTACAAATAGATACGAATGGAGTTCATAGTTGTACCATGTACAATGCAAACTTTCAATTGATTCGCGTGATTTCGTGAATCATTTAAAATTCTTGTTAAACTTGTCTAATTACATAAATAATAATACAACTTACATATCAGTCCTGCGCTAGCTAGTCCTGCGCTTGATAATCGATGAAAGCAAGATAGTGTAACGTGTTGAGGTAATGACTCAGAGAGACTTGTTTAGCTCCAAAGATGTTTATTGCTCACTACTAGATCACAAGTAGACTATCTATGAGTTACAATCCAACTCTATTTATCAGAATTATAGACCCTACTTAGTTACAAACGTGATAGTTAGGACTACAATGTACATAAGCAGAGGTGTGTTGATGACGTCTTCAAGACTGGAACTAATTGATTGCTCACGCAAAGTCACGTAAAGATCAAACTAGAATTTCACGTATAACATTTAACTTAACTTCGTTACAATAGCTTTGAGGAGTTTAAGAGTTTTGAGGTCAGACGATCAGTTTATAACTTCTTTGATTCCAGAATATAGTTAATAAACAGCTTATAGCAAAGAGTTAC